>NC_142008.1:127624920-127647540 GCF_049901715.1 Pseudonaja textilis | reverse complement strand
TTTCACTGTTAAATGCTGATTACAAAATATTCACTTCTATAAAAGCAAGTAGAAATGGTGTAGGGTCTCCTGCGTGGGGTGGGGGGTTGGACTAGATGACCTACAAGGTCCCTTCCAACTCTGATGACCTGTTAAACTATCTCCAGGATATTAGGGAGGTCTCTTCCGGCCCTAGAATCCCACCCCTGGTCCTCCTGTCAGCCTTTGAAGCCATTCCGGAGCATCTTCAGGGCTGCCACACCCAGCAGAGGCCAGCTGGAACTGTGGGAACGGGAAGGATGTGTGTGTGGGGGGGGAGAAAGGGAGAGAGAGAAAGATAGAGAAAGAGAGGAGAAAGAAAGGAAGAGAGAGAAAGAGAGAGAGAGAGCGGAAGAAAGGAAGAGAGAGGGAAGAAAGGGAGAGAGAGAGAGAGGGAGAAAGAGAGAGAGAAAGTGCTGGGGACGCATAGCCCAAACAAAATTCTTTCTCCTGGGAACCAAGGACGTTCTCACTGGATGCCGGGAAGGCGAGGACGGAGGCCCAACCAGAGGTTGGGACTGGGACCTAGCTGGACCCTGGGATGGTAAGACACGTGGGGACTGAGGGTGGGTGGCAAGAACTGGTGGTTTTTTGATTTTGGGTGGGGAAAACTTGGGGTCTTCTCACCAGCTGTGCCAAGACGGTATTCCTAATAAATTCTTACTTTTGAGGAAACCCAGACCTCAAAGTTTTGGTTGCCTTGGCTATCTATTTCAAGATCTCTCTCTCTCTCCCCCTCTCTCTCTCCCTCCCTCCCTCTCTCCTTCCCTCCCTATCTCAAGAAAATATATCTACCTATGGTACCTATTTATCTATCTACTATCGGTCTGCCTATCTATTTCAAGAAAAGATCAGATAACCATTCTTCCTGGATAGTAGGCGGCCTTGGGCCCCTGGAGGTTGGACTAGAAGACCTCCAAGGTTCCTTCCATCCTTATGATTCTACCATCTCTCTCTCTCCCTCCCTCCCTCCCTCTCCTGGTCTTTTGTTCCTTAAAATCAGATTAAAGTCACATTAGCAGAGTTGGAAGGGACCTTGTGGGTCATCTAGTCAACCCCCCAACTATTGGAAGGCTGCTCTCCTGCCTCCCTGGTCCTTCTTTTCATTAAACTCAGATTAAAGTCAGATTAACAGAGTTGGAAGGGACCTTGTAGGTCATCTAGTCCACGTCCACCCCGCCCTCAAATACTGGAAGGCTGCTCTCCTATCTCCCCACGTCCTTCTCTTCCCTAGACTAGCCAGGCCCAGTTGCTGCAACCGTTCGTGTTTAGCTTCCAGTCCCCTCATCATCTTTGTTGCTCTTCTTTGCCCTTTCCAGAGTCTCAACATCCTTTTTTACAGTATGGCGACCAAAACTAGATGCAGTACTCTAGGTGCGGCCTAAGGCTTTACAGAGTGGTCTTAGTCCCTCCCTTGATCTGGATTGTATCCCTCTGTTAATGCAATTTAGGATTGCATTGGCTTTTTTGGCTGCTGGTGCACATGGCTGGCTCCTCTTTAGCTGGTTGTCCACTAAGACTCCGAGATCCCTTATTCCAGTGACTGCTATGGAGCCTGGTTTCTCCTATATGTCTATATGGGTCCTTTAGGTTTTTCCTGCCTAAGTGTAGGACTTTCCTTTTCTCTACCTTGAATTTCATTTTGTTAATTATGGCCCAGTGTTCTACTCTGTCCAGATCCATCTGGATCTTGAGCCAATCTTCTTGAGTGTGTTGGCTATTCCTGCTAGCTTAGTCTCCTCTGCAAATTTGGCAAGTTCCCCTTCTATGCCCTCAAAAAGGGAACAAGACAAAGAAATTTAACACTTTCCTTTTCTCGACATTGAATTTCCTTTTGTTATATACAGAGTTGTCTCTTTTAATTCGCCTGGAATTGCAGCTTGGTTTTTCTGGGCTTTTCTTCCCTGGGGTAGCAATGGTGGTGTGTGTGTGTGGTGAGGACATCGTACCTCTGGAGGGTGGAGAATTCCTGCTGAAAGATGTCCTCTAGCTTCCCCACCACCTCGTCCACGCTGATGGGGATGAGGCTGCCGTACGCCTGCAGGAACTTGTCCAAGATACCTGGCAGGAGGAAGGAGAAAGGAAGCAGAAGCAACCCAAATTCGACCCATCTTTTGTGTGTGGGGTGTCTCCACATGGGGAGGAAGGAGGGCTGGGGTAGAAGGGGGCTTCTTCTATGGCGCTGAGGGAAAAAAAGGGGGTTAATCCACATTTAATGTTTCATTTTTTTAACCCCTCCTTTTTCATTTGCAAACTATTGCCCAGGTGAGTCCTTGACTTAAAAAAAAACAAAAAAACAGTTCATTTAGTTTAACATCACATCATTTGGGACTGGGTTTTTTTCACACACAACCGTTGCAGTGTTCCCGTGGCTCAAAATTCCGACACTTGAAACCGACTCGAGTTTGTGACAGTCGCAGCACCTGGAGGAGCAAAGTCCTCTCCAGATAGAGCAAAGTCAATGGGGTGTGGGGAAGCTGGACTCACTTAACAACTGGCTGGCTAAATTACACAATGGCGGCGATTCGTTTAACAACAGGGGCAAAAGTCACTCGAACCAATGTCTCCTTTAGCGACAGGAATTGGAGGGGGTCGTTCAGGCGAGACTCCCTGTTTAGAGCCGGGCACTGGGAGAGGGGAACCCCTCCTCTCCGCAGAAACCACACACACACACACACACACACACACGCTGCTCTTACTGTGCACACACGTGATGTGTTCCTCCCGCAGCAGACCAGGCTGAGCCATGTTCTCGGCTGGCCTCTCTTCGGCCTCTTCGGGAGCCACCTCGACCGGCCGGCCCTCGCCTTCCACCCGGCCGGCCAAAGGATCCATCGGCCGCTCGCTGTCCCGGCTCCCTTGGAAAAGTTTCTCAGCCACGTGACCTCCGATGCTACAGACGTTGCTGATGAGGATTGTGGCGTCCGGCAAGCCGGGCAAGGAGCAGAGGTCGCCATCCGCCGGAGGGAGACAGGCAAAGCCATTGGGAAGGGCATCCAGAGCGTCTGCAGGACAGGGGCGGGGGAGAGAAGTTTGGGGTGTGTGTGTGTGCTTCCAGCCAGAAGTTTCCCCAGCCGGAATGGCCGTCGTCAGGAAGTGAGGGGAGCTGAATGTCAACCTCATCAAATAGTTCTATGGTCTTTTTAGAGTTGCCAACAGAAAGGGAGAGGGGGAGCAGTACGGCGGCTGGGAAACCAAAAGCGCATTCTGTAACTAGTTTTTCAACGATAGCAACTAGGTGACTGACATTTCTGCCATGCAAAATTCTAACTGGAGACCGTGATCGATGATTCAGGGCAATGGACGTGTCTCATTGAAGAATATGAATGATGATACACCCAGAGGGGTGGAGGGAAAACCAGGGTCAAAGGTGACAATGAATCATGTGTCACAGAGTCTGGCTACACCCAGGCAGTGCTGACATGTTAGCTCCCAATAAATCCTTTTGAAGTTTTGGAAGTTTCTGTTCTGACCCAGGCTTCGTCAATCGTAATGAATTGCCAACTTGTTTTCAAAGCAAAACCTATTTTATTGCAATGCTGGGAACTGCTTTCATTCCCAGCTGGAGCTAATCTTAAACAGTTCCCCCAAGATAAGCACCCACCTTTCAGTGCTGTGGAAAGCTGCCAAAAACAGAAGTATGCAATTAACTATAAAAGAAACCAACCAAGTACAAGAAAAAAACCAGAGTACACTGAGCTTCGAGGACTTGGAACCGATCGAACGACCTTGCTTCCTGCAAAGAGTTCATCATTGAGGGCTGACTTTTATCCCTTATGGGAGGGGCAATCACTTTCCAGCCTTACTCTCGAGTCACCCCTTTTGTTTCAGCTGCTCTTGCCTTCTGGCAGCTCTGTGCATACACACACTGGGAACAGGCTCCCCTGGCTCCTCTTCCTCGCTGCTGCCAGACTCTGGAGGCTCCGGAGGCAGCACCCCACTCCCAGATGGTCCTGGCCCCATCCCTGCATCGGACGCAGGACCCTCATCCGAGTCCTCTCCAGACTCCCTGACTGGTCCCCTTTCTTCCCCTCTGTCCGACTCCGCTGCCGTCTGCACTGGCTGCCGCAAATGACAAGAGTTTGGCTCGAGACTCATGATTTAATGGCGGGGGGGCCTTTGCAGGAAACAATTCGTTCGGTCGCTTGTTGCCGCAGTCTGTGCATTTCAGAGACTCTGTGCTGAGCCCTTCCTTGTCAGCACTGCGTTTGGAATATAGTTACTTGACAGCTCTCCAAGCTAAATAAGGTCTGTGCGTCTCATCACACCCTGGAAAGACTGCTTGCCAGGCCTTTGGCTGAATGTGAATGCCAGGAATTCACCTTCGTTCAAGAAAAGGGTTTTGCTGGGACAAAAAGCTTTAGGTCAAAACAAGCGGGGCGGGGTTGGACTAGAAGACCTCCAGAGTCCTTTCTGCATTCTGGCTGGTCTTGGATGAGGGTTCCCCTGAAGCCTCCCTCCTTCCGGTTTGTTGTTCCGATCGCTGTGGGGTTTGTTTTGCGCGTGCTTTTGACAATCGGTTGAAGGCAAAAGGAGAGAAGGGGAATGTCAAGAGGACGGGATGGTTAGGGATGGTCACCGAGGCGACGAACATGAATTTGGGCAAAGCGTGGGAAGAGAGCGGAGGGCAGGAGGGCCTGGAGTGCTGTGGGCTCCATGGGAGTCGTTGGGCTCCTGTCTCCTTGAGCTGCAATGCCCTCTCCTCCTAAGGACATAAGCTGGTGTTAAATCAGGGCTCCCGTTGACTGGCGAAGGGCCCGTTTCTTCAGTCATGTCCACGGCTGTTTTTGTACTGGTTCACCCAACAATCTCAGTAGCTGCAAAATTGAATGGATGTCCCACGTATAGCCCAATGCACGCTCTTGGCTAGGGCAGGGGTCTCCAACCTTGGCAACTTTCAAGACCTGTAGACTTCAACTCCCAGCTGCCTGGGGAATTCTGGGAGTTGAAGTCCAGATATCTTCAAGCCTAACGGTGGGGAATTCTGGGAGTTGAAGTCCAGATATCTTCAAGCCTAACGGTGGGGAATTCTGGGAGTTGAAGTCCAGATATCTTCAAGCCTAACTAGCTGGGGAATTCTGGGAGTTGAAGTTCAGATATATTCAAGCCTAACTGGCTGAGGAACTCTGGGAGTTGAAGTCCACAGGTCTTAAAGTTGCCACGGTGCTAGAGAGAAGTTCCTGTTCTGGTTTGCCAGCAGCAGGTGCGGATGGCGGAGGAGAGCGAGGACTCAGAGGAGGGGCCAGGACAATCAGGGAGTGGACTGCTGCCTTCAGATTGTTGGGGGTGGCAGCAGTGATGAGGAGGTTCCCAAGGAGCCTGTGCCAAGTGCGCGCAGGATTGCTCGTAGGAAAGAGCAGCTGCAGCAGCACAGGTGACTCAGGAGTAAGGCTGCAAGGTAATGGCCCCTCCTTCAAGGAGATAAAAGCCAGCTGTGAATGGGACGTTCTTTGCAGGAACCAAAGGCGTTTTCAAAATCAGCCTTGTGGACATTATAGTATCCTAAGTTGCTATTTGAAGACTCTTGCATTGTGAAATATTTCTTATCTGTTATTCTTGGCAGCCTCGTGCAGTTTTGGCGAGGCTTGTGCTTATCAAACTTAATTAGTTTGCAGCAGCCTTTTAACCGGGGATTCGTTAAGAATCATTAAAAGGTTTCTGTTCCCTTTGGTTCGCGTTGGTTTTATTGGAGAAGGGTTGGGGTCAGAACAGTTCCTCAGCTCCAGCACGACTCCGAAAGACTAAACTTTTGGTCCCGATAACTGACCCAGATTGGATCCCTGCAACATTCTCCTGGGACACATATATTGGCCTTCAGTGAGTGAAAAATATGAACCATGAAATAGGAGACTTTCCCCACCCTACCACAAAGTGAGGTGCCAGAGATGGAGGCCTCCTTCCTGAACAGTTTTCCAAACCACAAAATGAGACCCCGAGAGACAATCCTTCTAACCACCCCACATCAAGTCCCAACAGCCTGTGATACCACTCCACAGGATGGAGTGACTATACCCAAATTGCTTGGCCTTTACCCTCTCCATCCCCGAGTCTCAGCCTGAGAGGTGCAGACTTCCAACTCCCAGAATTCCCTATCCAGCAAGAATTCAGCCTGGAAAGGACAAGGACACATTGGGGCTGGAGTCTATCGCATTTTTTTTTATTTGATTGGGTAGCTTTCTTAATAGATAGTGGGAATGCGATTGAAGTAATATACCTTGAGTTCAGCAAAATAAACAACCCATGGCAAGCTAAATTAATAAAAAAGGTTAAATATGGGCTACATGGTATTGTGGTCCTCCGGCGGCCTGTGGAGACAGCAGCAGAGTTGAACAGTGGGGAGAAACATGGGCCATTCCTGGAGTCTGGGGGGCGGGAGGACTCGAATGAAGAAATCTGCGTCCGATACAGAGATGGGGCCGGGGCCATCAGGGAGTTCTGTGCCGACTTCAGACCCTCTAGAATCTGATAGCAGTGAGGAAAAAGAACAGCGGGAGCTTGTTCCCAGTGTGTGCATGCAGAGCTGCCAGAAGGCAAGAACAGTTAAGACAAAAGGGGCAATTGGGGAGTAAGGCTTGGAGGTGATTGGCCCCTCCTGTGACATAAAGGAGAAGCAAAGGGACAGGAGTCTTCGCAGGAAGCAACCTTCGTTTCCTTGTGGTCAGTTTTAAAATCTGAAGCTCTGTTTGGCCTTGTACAGCTAATGGGCCATTTAGTTGTTGGCACCATTTCAAGGGAGATTAAAGGTGGGTGCTAATCAGCCTTATCCCGAAGGACGGTGGCAGAACTTCTGTTGGACTGTTTGGGACTCATTACGGGCTGGGAATGACTATAATTCACAGCCGTTGAAAAATAAAGAGAGAGTTTTGGGGACTGTGTGATTGTTATTGTCTCAGGAAGCCTTGGTCAGAACACATGGCCTGACCATTAAATGGGAAACTAATATGCTGGCTAGGGAATTCTGGGAGTTGAAGTCCATCCCTCTTGGAAGTTGCGGAGTTCGAAAAATACTGCTTTACCTTTTTGGGGCGCGTTATGGATTTATCTTCTAATTTATCTTGTTCAGATCAATAAATATCCGGGCCCAGAGAACCATTAATAAATGCTGCAATTTGAAAAGACAACCTTCCGCTGATCCTTCGTTCTAGACTGGATCTGGGGTCTAGAGCAGGAAAACACACACGCACACACACATCCAGATTGTCTTTTACCTCCATCTCTGTCCAGGTCGTGCTGAGGCTCTCCCATCTTCCTAGTCCTGGGGGACACTTGAACCCCCGGGCCGGGTATTTGAGCAGGGCGGCCGGTTCTTCCACCCCGACTTCCATCACGCCAGGCTCCTTCTCGAAGCTCACCCGCTGGAGCTCCATGTACTGAGGATAGGGGGACGCCTTGTCCATCAGGGTCCCCAGCAGGCCGAGGCGGGAGTGATGAGGAGTGGATGGAGACAGGGGGAAGGCTCCGCCCAAGGCGTAGTCCAGGTGGGGCTCAGAAGGGTGGGGCCGGCCCTTGGCCGCGCTTTGGCAGTCCTCTGCCTCCACTCCCAAAGGGCAGCTTTTCTTAAAGACGGGCAGGTGGCTGTCATCGGGCTGGGAGCCGGGGAGAGGGACATGGAAGACCGGGACCGCTTGGCCCTCCCGCCGGCGTCCCTTGGTGGCCATCTTGCCCAACAGCTTCCAGTGGAAAGCCAGGGAGCTCTTGGAGTACAGGAACATGCGGAAGGCGCGCAGCGCTTGTTGTCGCTTACGGCGGAAACAATGTCTGGAGGTCCCCAGGAGCTGCGGGCGCCGTCGGGCCTGGGCGATGTGGAAAGGCCAGGCCCCCTGCCCGCCACTCCTGCCCAACTTCCCCTGGGGGGCTTTGTGCCGGGAGAATGCCGAAGGGGCCCTCGCCACCCCCCAGCTGGAGACGCGGGAGAGATCCCATCGGCCCTCGCGTTGTTCCTCATCACTGCTGGAGGACAAGGGGTTGAAACTGGGGAGGGGCTTCTGGACGCAGGCCAGGTGCCGGCTCCCTTCGAAGCAGCTGCCTTGTTGGTGCTCTGGGTCCCGCCATTCCCGGGAAGGCCGGCAAAATTGGTCTGGGTGTCCTATGGGGTCGGGGGAGGCCGGGGGAGGGCCCCCAATACTTCTTGTCTTGGATGCTTTCCTTCATCGCTCCAATGGGCTGAAGTGAGGGAGAGAGAGAGAGAGAGAGAGAGAGACGCAGCTCTGATCAGGAAGTGACAGGTGGGCTTCAAACCAGAAGCATCCCAAAACCGATTTCACTCCCTGGGGCAGGGGTCACCAACCTTTTGGACCTCAGGGACCACCAAACTCCTAATTTTAAATCCCTGCGGACTGGAGACCCTAGGAAAACCCCCAAAAAACGCCTGCAGGAAAATCCCCTACCCCATTTTCCTACCCATCGATCGTTCTTTCTCTCCAGCTCCGTTCTCAGCGGGAGAGAAAGAGGAGAGAGACTTTTGGTTGCGTGCAAGGAAAACAGCAGAAGCCGCAGAAAGAAGTTTTTTTCTCTCCCCCAAATCCGCCAGAAATGAGTCTTTCTGAGACTTGTTGCACCGGCGCAGCCTCTTGGAGCAGGAGGCCTTGCAGGGTCCCAAAGACTCATTTCTGGCGGTGTTTGGGGGAGGGAAAGGAGGACTTTGGCTGCTTTCCTTGCGTGCAGCCAAAAGCAGGAGAAAGTAGAAAGAAGCAACCCGGTGGCCAGGCAAGGCACGTGGGATGCGTGGGGCAAGTTCCTCCCCCTCTGCCCTTTCCCCCTCCCCTCACTACGTGTTAATCGCAATGCAAGCGACGCAGCCTTGTATTCCCACGTAGCCTGGATTAATTGCTTTGGGGTGACATTTCTATGCGGACCACCAAAATTTTCTCGCAGGCCCTGGGGGACCCAAAAAGGTGCCTTGATGATCAGAGGAACCCACAACACAGTTTGGGGACTTCAGCTCATTCCCTGTTGAGTGCAGCCATATTTATTAGCTATTTACTCCATCTTGACTACCTTGTAAGTAACTTGAGGTGGCAAGCATGCATAACACTCCCTTCTCTTTGTCCCCCCCGCAACCACCACCCTCTGAGGTGCATGGGGCTGAGAGAGAGGACTGGTCCAGTCACCCAGTGGGGTTTTCATGCCTAAGGTGAGACTAGAACTCCCACTCTCCTGGTGATTGAACCAAAGTCACCCAACCAATTTTCATGCCTAAGGTGAGACTAGAACTCCCACTCTCCTGGTGATTGAACTAGTCATCCAGCCGGCTTTCATGTTAAACAGGGACTGGAACTCACTCTCTCCTGGTGATTGGCTCAAAGTCACCCAGCTGGCTTTATACCTAAGGTGGGACTAGAACTCACCATCTCCTGGTGCTTGGCCCAAAGTCACCCAGTCAGCTTTCATGCCTAGGGCAAAACTAGAACTCACGGTCTCCTCGTTTCTAAGTCAGCCCCGTAACCACTAGGCCGTAAACTGGCTCCTTAACCCAGACTTTAGCCACAATTTCCACAATTTTCTCCATGGCGGCGACCACTTTAAAAACAGATCAGACTCCAAAGCCCACAGCATTTTCAGAGCCACCCATGTTCCTCTCCCACAACAGCTTCCAAAAGAGTCAACCCTGCCTGTGACAACTCTCTGGAGTCTGGACAGTTCTTCCTTTTCCCTCTTCACTGTTCAAGGGTCATTTGAACCTAGCCTAGCACTACCTGAGCAAGGGGGACTGGACTAGAAGACCTCCAAGGTCCCGTTCCAGCCCTATTCTGATGGATTGATCGTTGTTGCTTTATATTTAAATGACACACCATTGTTTGGAGAAGATGCTTCACCTGCATTTACTTGGTGAGCAAAGGGCTATGACATTTGCTTGCCCACTGGCCCGCTTAGCTTGAGCTGCCCATACAGGTATATAATCCTTGGCTTACAACCATTTAGTGACCGTTCCTTAGATGCAACGGCACTGAAAACAGTGAGTGACTGTAGAGTTCCCCAGGCGGCCAGGCTGTAAGCTGACTGGGCTTCCACTCCCAGAGTTCCCCAACCCTAACCCATCCTGGGAGTCGTAGTCCAGTCATCTTAAAGCATGGCCAGGTGGGGAATCCTGGGAGTCATAGTCTCCAACTCCTAAAGTGGCCAAGACTGGACCTTTCCTGCTTTAAAACCTTCTCGGTCCCCCTGCCCCCAATTCCCACCAAGCAAATCAAGGCTAGGCTCAGCCACACTTAAGCCCCCCCAGATTTGGGGATGGGGGGTCAGTGGGGCGCAGGAGAAGGGGGAGGTAAGCCCTCCCCCCTCCCATCCAGGCAGCCCAGGGCTCCCTCCAACCCATGGGGCCACTCGGGGGCTCCCCCCCTCCCCACAGCCATTGGGGGCAGCCGACGAGACCCCCGCGGGGCGAGAGGGGCGTAGCCGGGCGCGAGAGGGGGCGTGGCCGGGAGGGTCGGGGCCGCCTGAGGGGGCCGCATGGCGCGCGGGGCACGACGGGAGGGGCGCCCGGGGGAGGGAGGTGGGAGGAGGTAAGGGAGGCCGGGGTGGGGGTGTGGGGGAAAGGGGTCCGAGCCTCACCGTCCACGCAGCGACCCCAGGCGCAGCCCTCCGCGGAAAGAGAGGCCGGGCCGCGAAGGAGGTCTGCGCTCGCTCTCTCTTCCCGCCGCCGCCGCCTCCTTTCCTCACAAACTGCCGCGGCTGCTGGCGCCGCCCTATGGCGTCATCAAACGGCGTCGGGTGGAAAGGGCGGGGATACCTATCGACGAAGGGAGAGAGGGCGCTGGGGCGCGTGACGTCACACGCCGCCGCCGCCGCCCCTCTCCGCCCGAGCGCTCCTCCTCCTACCCCACTCCCCGCTCCTTTTCGCGCGAGGCACGACGGGATTGGGCACCGCCTTCGAGGTGGGATGCTGGGAGTTGTAGTCCCGAGCGGGAATATAGGGGCCTGGGCCTCGCCGTTTCCCCTCGAGGGATGGTGCCCAGTTAGCATCCTGCCTGGCATGGGTATGCCCCCACTCTGCCTGCCAAGTGGGCCTAGCGCCCCTCCCAGGCCAGGCCTGGTTGAAGTGGGGGTGGGCTCCACACCTCTCCTCACCATCCTTGCCTGGCACACTGGGCCTCTTGGGCATGGTGCCCCCACTCAGTGCCCAGACCAAACCGACATGAGGCAAGGCAGGCGAGACCAAATCTCCGTTTTTATTGGCACTGCAATTCCAGGCTGATGGGTGAGGCCTTTGGGAGGCTTCGTCGGCGTCTTCGGACCAGGAGCCAGGCCACGAGGGAGAGAAGGGCCATGACCAGGGCACCCATCGGCGGTGGCAGTAGCGGCCAGCCTGGCACTTTTTCCCCAGGGTTGCTTCCCATCTGAAGGGGAAGCAGAGAGAGAGAGACAGACAGCTTTTCGGGGTGTCGGACAACTTTTAAGACTGGTGGACTACAACTCCCAGAATGCCCCAACCAGCAACTTTATCAGTGGACTACAACTCCCAGAATGGATTGCAACTTCTAGAATGCCTAGCCAGCAACTTTAAGGCAGGTGGATTGCAATACCCAGAATGTGTTGCTGGCTGAGGATTCTGGGAGTTGCCGTCCACCCGTCTTAAAGTTGCCAAGTTTGAAAAACCCTGTAAATGTAGCACAAGGACCTTCCTTAGACTAGTCACAGGCTTCTCAAATTACACGGAGACCTCTTTGGTTCTAACACCCTGGCCAGGACAACTGGACTTGCATGACTTCCAAAGCATGGGGTGTAAGCTTACTCTTAGAGTAAGCTTTGAGTTGCTCCAAAGAGAAGAGGGTCAATTGATTCTCCAAAGCACCAGAAGGCAGAAAAAGAACCAACGGGTAGAAATTAATCCAGGAGAGAAGCAACCTAGAACTAAGAAATATCCTGACAGGGAGGACAATGAACCTGTGGAACTGCTTGCCACCGGAAGGTGTGGCTGCTCCAACACTGGAGGCTTTTAAAAAAGAGATTACAGAGTCATTTGTCTAAAATGAATCTCCTGCTGGAGCAGGGGGTTGGACTAGATGACCTCCGAGGTCCCCCCGACTCCGTTAGTTCTCTCGTGCTCTCCTGCTAGAGCAGGGGTTGGGCTAGAACAGGGGTTGGCAACCTTAAACATTCAAGAGAGCCACAAAAGTCCTAACCAGAAGCCCCCCCCCGCGGTTCAATTCCAGAGCCGACTGGACTCTGGCGATTCCGCCCCCCAACCATAGAGTCTCCTCCTAGCACGGCTTCCTTCTTCCTCTACCTGTCCTAACCAAAAGCCCTATCAATTGTGGAGCTGACCAGTCTCTATGGCAGTTCCCCCAACCATAGAGTCTCCTCCTAGCACGGCTTCCTTCTTCCTCTACCTGTCCTAACCAAAAGCCCTATCAATTGTGGAGCTGACCAGTCTCTATGGCAGTTCCTCCACCATAGAGTCTCATGAGGGATTAAAAGAGCCACATATGGCTCCGGAGCCACAGGTTGCTGACTCCTGGACTAAGAAGACCTCCAAGATCCCTTCCAACTCTTGTTATTGTGCAATAGCTCTTACTTGAGCATGGGGGGTTGGACTAGATGACCTCCAAGGTACCTTCCAACTCTTGTTATTCTGATTAACCCCCACCCACCCCCGGCAAGCCAAAGCTTTCTCTGGTTTGGCTGTGCCCACCTTTGGCGGCCATGTTGACCGCTTGTTTGGGGAGAGTTGCAGCAGTGTAGGCAGCCGCATCTTCCAGGGGGGCGGGCAGCCCCTCAGCCTTGATGCCCAGCACTGCTCTCTCTGTGCCAGAAAATCGAGGGTTTGATGGGTGAGCCGGTGCCAACGTCAATGCCAGAGCGGCCACTCGCTGCCTGCTGCCTGCGACTGCTTCCGTCGGGTCTCTGAATCCCGAGCCTTCTTGTGCCCCACTGAAGAAGAGGGGGCCTTGCTGGATGAAAGCTGACAAGGGGGAAGAAGAAGCATTAGACCAACCCAAGGAAATCATCATCATCATCCAATGACCTGGGCAACTGAATGAAGTTTTGAGTGTTTTACTGGCTGGATGCCTTTCCTGTCGCTAGGGCGGAGTTTTGTTTGGCAAATATATTCATAGTCATAGTCCACAAGTCGTAAAGTGGCCCAGGTTGGAGACCCCCTGCCTTATGTGGTGCTTACCTTCCAGGCAGAGCCCGAATGATCCTTCCGATCCACTGAGGCCCTGGATGATCCCACTTGCTCTCCGATGGGAGGGATAGTTACCTTTGGCCTGGCTGGTATCAGTTCTGTCCAGAGTAGGAAAAAAAAGCACTTGTTGAGATGTACATGAACCCGTATATCTAACACAGGTCGTCCTCCATTTACAACCGGTCCTTTAGCGCAGGTTCGAACTTGCAATGGCCCTGAAAGGAGTGAGTCACGACTCCTTTTTTTGGAGGGGGGAGTAAGTTTTCTATTTATTTTTTTAACTTGAACATCATCTTCCTTTAAAAGCAGATGTTTTCCATTAAAAACATCTCTGTGCTGTTAC
Organism: Pseudonaja textilis; assembly: GCF_049901715.1. Taxonomy (NCBI): domain Eukaryota; kingdom Metazoa; phylum Chordata; class Lepidosauria; order Squamata; family Elapidae; genus Pseudonaja; species Pseudonaja textilis. The sequence goes on along the minus strand of NC_142008.1, from coordinate 127,634,053 downwards.
AATCAAAGTTTCCAATATTCATTGCGTCGATCATAATCCTCTAACCTTACAATAAAAATAATCCACATTGTAACTCTCTTCGTTTCTCCCTCTTAACGTAATCTACTGGAAAATATACAACATTAGGTCTAATAATCTTAACAATCATTAATCAGCATCATCATATTGCTTACCTCTCTATCTTAACATATATTCTTTACTAGCTCGATCCCCATGTGCTTTGCTACAAAACTAGGTGGTGGGGCTTAGTTTTTGGGGAGGAAAATAAGACGGGGGTGTAGAATTCTGTCTCTGCCTCCCAGCCTCCATCTGGCTAGCGTCCTGTCAGTGTGTGTGAGAGTGGAGGGCTGTTTGGAAACTGAAACAGTATTTGCTGGGTGAGCAAGAAGGAGACAGCAAGGAGCCTGAGCATGGCTTAGCTCAACTGTTCTAGATTAAAGCTGCTTGGTGCTGCTGTGAAACTAAAACTGAAAGCCCTCTGCTTGTGTTTTGCCTTTGGAAGAGATTTATTTTCAGGTGGGGAGGGGGAGTAGAACTCCTTAGCATCAGAGCGGGATAATAATAATAATTGTAATTGGAGCCCTTGGAGCAATACCTAAAGGGCTGCCTCTCTATTTGGAAATTCTGAATTTATCAGACTTGAATACCCTGATTCTACAAAAAACCACCTTACTTGAATCTCATTAAAGATTAACTAATAATAATAATAATAACAACAACAACAACAACAACAACAATAATAATAATAACAATAATAATATATGAAATACTAATGCTCTGATGGTCATTTCCAAAATCCTTTCTTAGTGAGCACCTAGAAGCCAAGAGGAACCTACGTGCCAAATATCAATTTTGTAGGCTTTACGGTTCTGGAGATTTTGTGAAGATGCGTGAGTGGTATTTCGCATTTTATATAGAGAGATCCATTTCTCCCTCTTAACATCTCTTCTAATGAAAATATAATATTAGGTATAATAACCTTAATAATCATTAATAATCATGTTGTTTACATCTCTATCTTAACATATATCCTTTATTTCATTAATCTCCATTTATTTCTCACTTCTGTTTTTATTCTCCAACCATCCATAAAATACCTCTCACATTCATATAATATTCCATTGGCTCTTTCTCCTTTAGAGCAAGTGTTCATCTGTTCAGTTCTACACATTCTCATATTTTCCTCATCACATTCTCATCCGCAGGGATCTCATTTCTTTTCCAATTTGGGGCAAGCAACCCTTTTCTTGCTTTCCGGTCATTTTGTGAATTCACTGCAGTAGTGAAGTTGAGTCACAGGGTTCTTTAGGTCTATCTGTAGCACCCGAAGGCCAGACAAGGAAAAATGGATGGAAACTTAACAAGGAGCGATTCAACCTGGAAATAAAGAGAAACTTTCTGACAGGGAGAACAATCAACCGATGGAACAGAAGTTGCCCTCGGAAGTTGTGGGAGTGCCATCACTTGAGACTTTCAAGAAGAGATTGGACTGCCATTTGTCAGAAATGGTGGAGGGTCTCCCACTTGGGTGGGGGTTGGACTAGATGACCTATAAGGTCCCTTCCAACTCTGTTCATCTGACTTTCATCTGATTTGATGAACAAAAGGACCAGGGGAAACAGGAGAGCAGTCTTCCAATATTTGAGGGCGGGGGTGGACTAGATGACCTCCAAGGTCCCTTCCAACTCTGTTAATCAGACTTTAATCTGATTTTAATGAACAAAAGGACCAGGGGAGACAGGAGAGCAGCCTTCCAGTATTTGAGGGTGGGGGGTTGGACTAGATGACCTCCAAGGTCGCTTCCAACTCTGTTCATCTGACTTTAATCTGATTTTAATGAACAAAAGGAGCAGGGGAGGCAGGAGAGCATCTTTGAATATTTGAGGGTGGGGAGGGTTGGACTAGATGACCTCCAAATTCCCTTCCAATTCTGATTATCTGTGAAGCCCCAAGCCTTGGAAACTTCAAAAGGACAGCAAAATTTTATCTTTGTTCAGCATTGCCAATTTGTTTGGGGGGGACAACAACAGTTGTGGTTGTTTGGTTTCCGCTTTTCGTGAATCAGAACGAAAGTTTTGGCAACCATTGACCGAGGCGGTGTGACATTTTCCTGAACATCAAGAATAGTTCTTTTTTTTTGAAAACAGTTTTATTGGTTTTTTTAACAAACAAACAAAAACAGACAAAACATAAAAGCATCAGCTCTCTTCCATACTTATATACAAACAGTGTGTCGGTTGGTTCATCAGTTTTGTGCATCCATTTTGTAGTCTCAATTACAATTATATTACATAATAGCTCTTATTTTCAATCCTAACTTATATATATTCATATCATTATTAAAAAAAAAATCATTTGACTATACTTTTATTCATTCATACTTTATGAGATAACTATAATTTAAGTAATTTATTCTATAACCAATCATATAATCATACCAATTCTATCCTAAAAAAACACTTTATAGATATAGTATCTAATAACAAAGAAAAAGAAAAAACAAGAATATTCCTTATTATCTAAAATTCTAGGTATTCTATTATCATATTTCATCATCTAACCATTGATAGAAAAGGTCCCAAATTTTATAAAATTGTTTGTCTTCTTGCTCTCTAATTTCAAATGTCAATCTACTCATCTCAGCACATTCCAATATTTTCTTAATAATTTCTTCCTGCAATGGAATTTTCTCATTTTTCCAGTTTTTAGCAAATACAATTCTAGCCGCAGTTAATACATTTACAATCAAATATTTCAGATCTTTACTATATACATCTGGTAGAATTCCCAATAAAAAGAACTCCAGTTTCAAATCTATATGTTTCTTTGTCATTTTTTCCAGCCACATGCGGATTTTAGTGCAGTATTTTCTAGCATCCTCACAAGTCCACCACATATGGTAATATGAGCCAGGTATCTGATGACATTTCCAACATTTTTCAGATTTATTCTTAAACATTCTTGCTATCCTTGTCGGAGGAAAATGCCACCTGTAAAACATCTTATACAAGTTTTCTTTATAAGCTGTAGACATTGTCATTTTATAATTTTGCAACCATAATTTCTGCCATTTCTCTAAATCAATCCCATATCCAAAATTCCTCCCCAAGCAATCATAGTTTCTTTAACTTGTTCTTCCTCTAGCTTAATTTCCAATAAATAACCATATAATTTTTTAATCACCTTTTCATCAGTACCCATCAAAATCTTATCTAAATCAGTCTGTTTATCATAAAATCCCTCTGTTTTGGAATCCTCATCATACCTTGAGTGTATTTGAACATATGAAAACCAATTCATCTTTATACCTTGTTCCTCTAGATTTTGTATCGATTTAAGTTCACCCTTTTCATCTAATAATTCCCCATATCTAACTGTTTGTTCCTTCTTGTAAATTATAGGATAAGAAAATGCTTCTATCATCGATAACCAAACTGGAATTTTCAAACAACATTGTTTTTATCTTCTCCCAATTTAACCACAAAGACTCCGTATATAATGTCTTGAAAATAGCCCTGTGTCTTAGTTCCCTTGTACCATAGAAAACGCCTGCCATTTTGTTTTAACAACAGATCATGACCTTCTAGGTCGCTTGTCAACAATCTAGTCTTGTAATGTTATCACGCAAGTCCATTCCTTAACCCACATCAAATTTGCAGTTTTATTGGTTTTTAACAAACAAACAAAACAGACAAAACATAAAGCATGTTTCTTTAACTTTGTTATTTCCTCTAGCTTAATTTCCAATAAATAACCATATAATTTTTTAATCACCTTTTCGTAATTGCCCATCAAAATCTTATCTAAATCAAGTCTGTTTTATCATAAAATCCCTCTGTTTTGGAATCCTCATCATACCTTTGAGTGTATTTGAACATATGAAAAAGCAATTCATCTTTATACCTTGTTCCTCTAGATTTTGTATGTGATTTAAGTTCACCCTTTTCGATCTAATAATTCCCCATATCTAACTGTTTGTTCCTTCTTGTAAATTATAGGATATGAAAATGCTTTATCATCGATAACCAAACTGGAATTTTCAAATAACATTGTTTTTTATCTTCTCCCAATTTAACCACAAAGACTCCCGTATATAATGTCTTCGAAAATAGCCCTGTGTCTTGGATTACCTTGCCTGCCATGTAGAAAAGCATGCCAGCCAACAACAGATCATGACCTTCTGGTATGTCAACAATCTAGTCTTCCTTAATGTTATCATTCCTTAACCCACATCAAATTTGCAGCTTGGTGGTACAGCTCCCAATTAGGCAGGCCAAAACCTCCTCTAATTCTAGCATCTTGCAGAGTTTTAACTTTATCCTCGCTTTCTTACCTTGCCATATATACTTCAACACAATTTTATTTAAATCCTCAAAATAGTCTTTCCCAAGCCTAATTGGTATTGTTTGAAACAAAAATAAGATTCTGGGTAAAATATTCATCTTAATTGTTGAAATCCCTCCTATTAATGACAGTTGTGGAATTTTCCCATTTCTTCAAGTCTAAAGCTATCCGTTGTTTAAGTTTAATATAATTGTTCTCTTTTAATGTACTACATCTTGATGTCAAATGTATCCCCAAATGCTTAACCTTATTAGTAACTTGAATTTTCAACAAATCTGCCAATTCTTCTCTTTGTCTTAATAGCATATTCTTTGACAAAATCTTTGTTTTTATCTTTATTTATTTTCAAACCAACCCACTTCACCATATGTCTCTATCTTTTCCAATAGCTTCAGCATGCCCGTTTCTACAGGGTCTTCCAAAATAAAAACTAAGTCATCTCCCGAAGGCTTGTAATTTAAAAATTCTTCCTTTTTAATTTTCATTTCCTTTTATAGTTTTGTCTTCTCTAATGTTTCTATTCAACACTTCCCAGGGTCAATACAAATAACAAAGGAGAGAAAGGGGACATCCTTGTCTTGTGCCTTTTCATATATTAATAGAGTCTATAAATTCTCCTCCATCATTACCTTAGCTGTTTGTTCATGGTAAATTGCTTCTATTGCCTGAATAAATCTTCTAGCAAAACCCATCTGTTCCAATAAGAGTAACATAAATCTCCAATTCACATTGTCAAATGCCTTTTTGGCGTCTAAGAATATCAGAGCCATTTGCTTTTCAGGATGCGCCTCATAATATTCCAAAGTGTCCAGAATTACTCTCATATTATCTCTAATTTGCCTCTTTGGCAAAAAATCCATTTTGGTCTGGATGAATAAAATTATTCAAATATTTTTAAGTCTTTCTGCTAATATTGAAGCAAAAGATTTTATAGTCTGCATTTAATAAAGAAATCGGTCTATAATTCTTAATTTGGAGTGGATCAGCCTCCTCTTTTGGAATAAGTGTAATATAGGCCACTGACCATGTTTTAGGTATCATCTTCTTTGACATAGCTTCATTCATAACTTCTAACAGTGGAATACTCAGTGACTCTTGAAATGTTTTATAAAATTCTGCAGGGAACCCATCTGGACCTGGTGCTTTCCCATTATTTTGTTTCTTGAGTGTGACTTAATTCCATCATTGTTATATTACTTTCTAACATTTCTTCAGTCTCTTTATCTTAGGTAAATTTGCATTCTGCAAGTACTGTTTAACTTTCTCCTCATCAATATCTTCTTTCTTATATAAATGTCCCATAAAAATCTCGAATAATTTCTTTTTCTCTTTGCTGCCATAACAAATTTGACCTTGGTCATCTATTAGCTACAATATTTTCCTCGACTCTTTCTCCTTTCTCAAGCTTATATGCTAGCCATCTACCTGGCTTATTTGCATCTTCAAAATAATTCTGTTTAGCATTCTAATTTTCTGTACCAGTTCTTCTTTCTCTATTAAGTCCATTTATGTTTAGTTATGTCCAGTTTCAGTTTAATGTCTTTTTCTGTGGCATTTTCTGTAATTCTTTTTCAGTCTTTTTATACTCATCCTCCAAGGCTTTAATGACTTGCCTTTTCCTAATATTCTTTTTCTTGTGCAGTCTATTATCAAACCTCTAGCATATGCCTTCATTGTATCCCAAACATTCTGTATTGAAGTATCTTCTTTTCTATTTTCTTTAAAAAAAAAAAAGGCCAGTTCTTTCTCCATCCATTGTATAAATTCTTTCTCCTTTAGAATAGTATTATTTAACGTCCATCTCGATCTCTTTTTTTTTGTCCCTTCATTTAATTGTCAATGGATTATGATCAACTTCAGAAGTACTTGTTTCAATGTTTACTTCTTGAGCGCTAGATATTAATTCTGTTGAAATCCAAATCATATCTAATCTGGACCATGATAAATGTCTATTTGAATAGAAAGTATATTGCTTAAGTTTAGCATTTCTTTCTCTCCATATATCTTTTAAAAAATTAGTTCAACTGTCATTTTAAAAAGGATTTAGGAAGAATTTTCTATTGTACTTAGCTGTTGTTGCGATATAGTCCAGTTTATTGTCACGATTCCATTAAAATCTCCCATCATAATTATATTAGCATAGTCCAGTCCGGCCATTTCATATGTAATTTTTATAGAATTCTTCCTGTTTATCATTAGGAGCATAAATTGAAGTCAAAAGTATCTTTCTATTGTTGTCGTTATTTCCACCATTAATATTCTCCCATCTTCATCAGCGTAAGTCAATTTTGCTGGGGTGGCCTCTTTGATATATAAAACCACTCCTCTTTTCTTACATTGGGTCAAAAGAAGTAAACAATTTCCCTAATTTTGGTTGTACTAACAATTGTTCATGTTGCTTTTTAATGTGTACTTCTTGTAAACAAATTATATCAAATTTTAATTTCCCTAATTTATGAAAAATCTTCCTTCTCTTAGCAGCTGAGTTCAGTCCGTTTATGTTCATTGTAATCAGTTTTTCTCTTCCATGGTTATATTTAATATTTAGGTTTAGGCGCTCTCGTAGATCTTAGTTCCGCTGATCTTTAATATCCACCTGTCCACCTACTGCGCCTTCTTCTTTTCCAATCTCCATTTGTTCCTCTTGGAATTCAATTAATGAAATCTCTTTTTCTGCCTCTTCTTCTCTCCTTCCAAAAAATTCTGCGTAAAAAAGTTCTGCTTTCTCAATTGAATCAATTCTGTGTCTCTGTTCTTGCCATGTAAACATCAATCCTTCTGGGATCAACCATCTGTAATTCACCTCCTTTTTCAATAACATTTTGGTCAGAAATCGATATTCTCTTCTCATCTCTCTCACTCTTCTGGGTATTTGTTTTAAGACCAAGATTTCTTTGCCTTTATATTTCAACGTCTTCTCTCTTGCCGCTTGTAAAATTTGTGTCTTGATAGATTTTTAGTAAATCTAATATGGACTTCTCTGGGTAAATTATTTCTCATCGCATATCTTGTAAAGACTCGATATATCTCATCTACTCCATCCATCATCTTTTCCTCTGTTATTTCCAAAGCGTCAGCCAAGATTTCTATCATTATCGCAGCCAAATCTTGCCCTTTTTCTTCCTCTATATTTTGAAATCTAAGATAAAATTCTGACCTCTCCATCTCCCACTTCAGCATCCCACTTTTTCTTGTTCAACCACTGTTAGTCTGCTATCAATATTTCCAATCTTCTCCTCTCTTCGTTTACCCTCTTCTTCAACTTTTGGAGTCTCTCATCATACTTAGCCATCATCTGTTGAATATTTTCCACTTTTCCTCAGTCCTCCTATTCTTTGTTCAGTGGTGTCTGTTTTTATCTTAAGGTCTTGAATTCCTTGCATAATCATCTGTAAGTTACTTTTTCTTGTTCTTTTTCTTTGTCTTGCTTTAACATTACCTGAATTGAGCGTTGTCCAGATGGTGGGGAGGCAGAAGTAGGCGCAGAGGCACCCGAAGGTATAAGTTTCCTACTCATTTTAGATGGTTCAAAATCTTCAAGTTCTTTCAAATTTTAATCCAATTAGGAAAACAGCCAATTATAATCCAAAATGAAAAAGTCCAATAATAAAAAACCCAATAATGAAGGAGAAAGAAGAGAAAAGAAAAAAAATTCTTCAGGTTCTTCCTGACCCTAGTCCAATTATAAAATAATCACAATAAAAAAATAAAAATAATAATAAAAAAAGACCCAATAATAATAATAATAAACAAGACCAAAGCCAAAAAGAAAAAAATAGAATAAATTTCTTCAGGTTCCACACACCTTAATCCAGCCAAAAAATCTCAGTTGAAAAAAAAAAGGAGACCAAAATAATCCAAAAGCATAGATAAAAAAACAAAAATCCCAATGGAAAAAGAAAAAAAATCAAAATAAAATAAAAATGAAAAATTCTAAGGCTTCCCCTTGAAAATAAGTAAAAATTAAAAATAAAGACCTTACTGGAATAAAAATATACAATAATGCTAGTAGGGAGTGACGGAACTAAAAAAGGATTAGAAAGAGAAAATAGAAACAACACACTGCACTCTGCTTAGTTGTCCAAGGCTCTTATTATGACTCCCTTCCCTTTCCACAAGCTTCAAAGCCAAGCCATAAATATTTAATTGTTGACAGAAATCCAGAGGAGCACCTGTAATAATATTCTACTGCGCTCTTCCCTCTATCTTATCAAGAAATGTCCTTGAGAAGGAGTCTTTCACATCTCTCTCCACTTCAAGTAGAATATTTCCAAGCCTCTAGTTGGCAGTGTTACAAAGTTTCTTAGTTCTCACTTTCCCCCTCCTCTCAAAACAAGCATAATTAACATAAAAAAAAACACAAGAAGTATATACATATATATATAAAGAAAAAAAATAACCAAAGGGAGCCTCTAGCCTAAGGAAAAAAAAAAAAAAGATATCCAAAGGAGAATAGAAAATATATATATAAAAAGGAACAGTCCGGTTATCCAGTAAATAACAATGAAGTCCGGTAGCAAAAAAAATAAAAAATAAAGCCTCGCTTTACAGCGTCTCCCTTAAAAAATGCCGCTTGATCAGTTTTGTCAAAAATCACACAGATTTCTTCTAGCAATCAAAGTGTCCTTTCAAACCTCAAAAATTAGAAAAAAAGTTTCTCACCCAGCCGACACACTTTCTCTTTCAGCCTCTTCCTTTCTGGAGCTGCCCCGACTTCAGCAGCTTGGGGGCTGCCTCTCCGCTGCCAGCAAAGGAACTTCTCCCGGGTCATCCAGGGACTTTGCGGTGT
>NC_142008.1:126156688-126269188 GCF_049901715.1 Pseudonaja textilis | reverse complement strand
TCTATTCTATTCTATCCTATCCTATCCTGCCCTGCCCTGCCCTGTCCTGTCCTGTCCTGTCATGTTCTGTTCTGTTCTATTCCACTTTATTTTCTATTCTATTCTATTTTCTTTTCTATTCTATTCTATTTTCTATTTCTATTTTCTCTTCTATTTCTCTACAGAAAAAGAATTCTATTCTGTTTTCTTTTCTATTTTCTATTCTATTCTATTCTATTCTATTCTATTCTATTCTATTCTATTCTATTCTATTCTATTCTATTCTATTCTATTCTATTCTATTCTATTCTTCTATTCTGCATTCTATTCTACCCTATTCTCTATTCTATTTCTATATTCTACTCTATTCTATTTTCTATTCTATTCTATTTTCTGTTCTATTTTCTGTTCTATTCTATTCTACCCTATTCTCCATTCTATTTCTATATTCTACTCTATTCTATTTTCTATTCTATTCTATTTTCTATTCTATTCTATTCTATTCTATTCTATTCTATTCTATTCTATTCTATTCTATTCTATTCTATTCTATTCTATTCTGCATTCTATTCTACCCTATTTCCTATTCTATTTCTCTATTTTACTCTATTCTATTTTCTATTCTATTTTCTATTCTATTCTGCATTCTATTCTACTCTATTTTCTATTCTTTTTCTATGTTTCCATTCCATCTTCTATTCTATTCTAATTTTCTATTTTCTGTTTTCTATTAATAAAAAAAGGTTGTGTAAATGAGCAGCGGAGCTCTTAGGAAGCTTTGGATGCCAGCGACCCATCCTAAAGTACTCAGCTTAATTCCGTCTCCCCCTCCCCCCACCCAAACCTGCTTGGCCTTCCCAGTTTAGAGTGCAATGGGCTAAGAGCGGGGAGGGAAGAGGTGGGTGTGTCCTGTCTGACCGTGCCTTTCAGGTGTGCTGTGTGCTTGAGACTTTCAAGAAGAAACTGGACTCCCATCTGTCAGAAATAGCGTAGGGTCTCCTGCTCGGGCAGGGGGGTTGGACTAGAAGACCTCCAAGGTCCCTTCCAACTCCGATTATCTGTTATCCGCTGAAAGGAGTTGACGACAATCTGCAAAACCTCCCAGTAGACGAAACTGCGAAAACCCTTCCTCCCCACCTCACAATATTCCCATGTTGTGGTGCAGAAGCCCCACCCCCGGGGTGTGTGTGTGTGTCTCTCCTTGTGGTTTCTGGGCTCTGCCCCATATCAGCCCTTTTGCCGGCATCTTCTGTCTGTGTTTTGGGCTTAAAATAGGGCGTTGCCCATTAACAGTATGGGAATCTGCCCATTGCACAGTGATGGTTTCTTATTTATTTTTTAGATGTGTTTTTTTTCCGGACTTTATTTATCTTATGAGTAGCTCAAGGCACCCAACAAATCTAATACCCCCATTGTCATATTTTCCCCAAAACAAGGAACCTTGCATTGTTCTGAGTGAGAGGGGCTGCCCAGAGACACCCAGTTGGCTTCAGGCCTAAGGCAGGACTAGAACTCATCGTCTCCTGGTGATTGTCCCAAAATCCCCCATCTGCCTTTCCTGCCTAAGGCGGGACTAGAACTCACGATTTTCCTGCCTAAGGCGGGACTAGAACACACAATCTCCCATTTCTAGGCCTGAATCTTAAACAATTACATTTTTAATTTTTTCTTTGGAAGCTTGGCTGGACAATCGAGCTGAAAGGCGGGTGGATTGTCTTCTTGGATGTGATTTAACCTCTTGGGTCGTTTGTGTCTTTGGTTCACAATTCGTGAGGTTTGGCATTCTCTCTTTCCTTCTCCAGTTGCTGCGCGTAAGTGAGGAACCGAGCGGGCCTCCAGTGGGCTCCTCAGGTGAGTCCTGAGTCCTCCAGAGCAGAGAAATGTCACCCCCAAAGCAATTAATCCAGGCTGCGTGGGAACACAAGGCTTGCGTCTCTTGCATTGCTAACAACACGAGGTAGTGAGGGGAGGGGGGGAAAGGGCGGAGGGGGGGAACTTGCCCCACGCGCCCCACGCGCCTGGCCTGGCCACCGGGCTGCTTCTTTCTGCTTCTTTCTTCTTCTGCTTTTGGCTGCACGCAAGGAAAGCAGCAGAAGTCTTTCTTTCTCTCCCCCAAACTCCGCCAGAAACGAGTCTTTGGGACCCTGCAAGGCCTCCTGCTCCAAGAGGCTGCGCCAGTCTGGCGGAGTTTGGGGGAGAGAGAGAGAAAGACTTCTGCTGCTTTCCTTGCATGGAGCCAAAAGTCTCTCTCTCTCTCTCTCTCTCTGCCTCCCCCTGAGAACGGAGCTGGAGACGGTATCCTGCGATTCCAAATAATGATTGATCGGTAGGAAAACGGGGCAGGGGGTGCCCCAGAGAGGGTGTGGGTGTCAGGCTATTTTCCTGTCGATTTTTTTGGGGGACTTTCCCAGGGTCTCTGGTCCGCGGGATTTAATATCACGAGCCTGGTGGTCCATGAGGTCCAAAAGGTTGGTGACTTCTGCTCCAGAGAGTCTTGGATACGGAGCTCATTCCTTCTCCTCCTTCTCCTCCTCCAAGAGGGGAGCGGTGGGGCCTTCTTGACAGGCTCTCGGTCTTCTTTGCAGAAATATCCCTTGAGACCACCGAGGAAGAAGCTCACCCAAGCTTGGTGATACCTGAGGAGAGGTAAACGTTGCCTGCCTGCCGCCCGCACCCTAAGAAATGGGGCCTCTAGGGACCGGGGAGCAAATCTTCTTGGCATCAACTTTTTGGGGGCGGTGGGGATCACCACGTTACAAAAAAAGGATTCTGAGACTTTGGAAAAAGTGCAGAGAAAAGCCGCTAAGAGGATTAAAAGGCCTGGAGACTAAAACGTACGAAGAACATTTGCAGGAATTGGGTTTGGCTAGAGAAAAGAATTGGGGGTGTGGAGAAACACACGTGATAGCGCTATTCCTGAATTTGGGGGTGCCGTCCCAAAGAAGAGGGGGGTCAAAGCACCAGAAGTCAGGACGAAAAACAACGGATGGGAATTAATCAAGGAGAGAAACGAGTTCTGGAATGAAGGAGAAACTTCCCGGCAATTAAAAAACAATGAACCAGCGGAACTCCTTGCTCCCAGAAGTTCTGAATGCTCCATCGCCGGGAGTTTTTAAAAGGAGATTGAAGCGCTGGCTGTCTGGGATGACCCAGGGTCTCCTGCTTGAGCAGGGGGTTGGACTAGAGGACCTCCAAGGTCCCTTCCAGCTCTATCCTGATCGATTGATCTGGCTCTTCCTTCCTTAGGGTTCTCCCGAACCGGAGAGCGGGATCTTGCCCGTGGTGCCCGAACTCCCGAAATAAGCTTTGAGTTGCCACTGGAGAAGGACATGATCACCTTGGGCTACGTCTTGAGGTAAGGCATCCTTCTTCCCTGAGGTAAGGCATCCTTCTTCCCTGAGGTAAGGCATCCTTCTTCCCTGAGGTAAGGCATCCTTCTTCCCTGAGGTAAGGCATCCTTCTTCCCTGAGGTAAGGCATCCTTCTTCCCTGAGGTAAGGCATCCTTCTTCCCTGAGGTAAGGCATCCTTCTTCCCTGAGGTAAGGCATCCTTCTTCCCTGAGGTAAGGCATCCTTCTTCCCTGAGGTAAGGCATCCTTCTAAAGGCAGAATTCCTCCGCTTTGACCCCCTTCTTTTAAGGGGTTCAAAAGAGCCATTTCTTTTTAAAATGGCGGAAGGAGCTTCTATCTTGTCTCCAGAGGAAGCTGTGAAGGGGGTCTAGGAAGTGGTGGGAGACAGGAGTTAATGGAGGGATTCCTTCCTCCCTCCCTCCACCCCTTTTTCCTTCTTTCCTTCCTCTGCCTTCTTTCCTCCTCCACCCCACCCTTCTCCCCCTCCTTCCTTCCTTTCTTCCTCTTTACCTTCCCTCTCTACCTTCCTTCCTTTCTCCCTCCCCCTCCTTCCTTCCTTCCACCTTCCTTCCATTTCTTCCTCCCTCCCTCCCCATCCCTTCCTTCTCTTCCTTCCCTCTTCCTTCCTTCCATTCCTTCCTTTCTCCCCATCCCTTCCTTCTCTTTTCCTTCCTTCTCTTCCGTCTCTACCTTCCTTCCATTTCTTCCTCCCTCTCTACCTTCCATTTCTTCCTTCCTTTCTCCCCATCCCTTCCTTCTCTTCCTTCCTTCCATTTCTTTCCTTCCACCCTCCCCTCCTCCTTCCCTGTCCTTCCTTCCTTCCTTCCTTCCTTCCTTCCTTCCTTCCTTCCTTCCTTCCTTCCTTCCTTCCTTCCTTCCTTCCTTCCTTCCTTCCTCTCTTCCACTCTCCCTCCCTTTTTCTTTCTTTCCTTCTTCCTTTCTCTTTCCCCCTCCTCCCCCCAGCTTTTGTCCCAAGGCCCAACCCACCTGGGGCCTGAGGCCAAACGTCCCCTCTGACTTTTTCCTGGCAGGTTGGTCGTAGCCAAACTGGAACAGGTCGAAGAGCTGGATTTCGACCAGCTGGTGCCCCTCACCACACCGCGAGTTGTGGCCAGCCGTGTTTTCAGCATGTGTCTAGGTGCGTGTTCCTTATGACCCCATCGTTGCTAGTTTCCTCTCATTTGTGCATTGCTGATGCCCTGTTCTCGATTCCCCCATTTTGTGAGTTATAGGAAAACAAATTTCTGGCCTATTTGAGTTTCCTGGGTCCTTATTGCCACCTTGCAAAACACAGATCAAGCCTTTTGATGTGAACTGCATGTAAATAGTCATAAATTGTGTTCATGTTCCCCCGCTGGGGACACTGCAAACAGCCATAAATACAGTCTGAATTATCAATCTGAAATTCAGGTTGGCTGAACGTCCAAAATGAGATATTATAGAATATCAGAGTTGGAAGGGACCTTGCAGGTCATCTAGTCCAACCCTATCAGCCTCTACCTAGGATTGAACTCACGCAGCCTCGATTGTGAGGCAACAGCTCCACCTCTTAGGCCACCAGAGCTGCTTTATCACACAACAGGCGTTTGAGCTTCAAATCCAGGTCCTAAGTCGCCCTGCGGGGAGGTCTGTTGTAAGTTCGGACAGCCGGTCGTTAAGCCGAGGACTGTGTTCTCTACCTCAGTGTCTTTCTTCTCCCCAGTTCTGGCTACAGGTAGGATCCTGTGCTTGGAACAAAAGGAGGCTTACGGTCAGATATGGATTAAGCCAGGAGAGCGTTTTCCCCGCAGCTAGAAGATTCAGCTCTGTGATTCTGACCATGGTCGCTTTCCAGCAAAACAGTTGCACCCCTTGGCGAAGATTCAAGCTGGCTGGAGAGGCCCTATTTTGTATTTCACGGGAAATTTTTGGATTAAAGTAATATATTGGCAAATTATGGTTGGTTCCCTTTCCCTTTTATTTTGTAAATAGATCTGCTGAGCATTAAACTGCAACCGGAGACTGGTCATGGTTGAATTTGCAAGATAGATTGTTTTAAATATAAATGTACAGTATATGTATAAATGAGATTGACGAAATAACTTTTAAGGTGCTGACCTAGAAACCAGGAGATGGCGAGTTCTAGACCCATCTGAAGCACAAAAGACAGCTGGGTGACTTGGGGCCAATCACCAGGAGACGGAGAGTTCTAGTCCTGTCTTAGATATGAAAGCCAGCTGGGTGACTTTGGGCCCATCACCAGGAGACGGAGAGTTCTAGTCCTGTCTTAGATATGAAAGCCAGCTGGGTGACTTGGGGCCAATCACCAGGAGACGGAGAGTTCTAGTCCTGTCTTAGATAGGAAAGCCAGCTGGATGACTTTGGGCCAATCACCAGGAGACGGAGAGTTCTAGTCCTGTCTTAGATATGAAAGCCAGCTGGGTGACTTTGGGATAATCACCAGGAGACGGAGAGTTCTAGTCCCGTCTTAGATATGAAAGTCAGCTGGGTGACTTTGGGCCAATCACCAGGAGACGGAGAGTTCTAGTCCTGTCTTAGATATGAAAGCCATCTGGGTGACTTTGGGATAATCACCAGGAGATGGAGAGTTCTAGTCCCGTCTTAGATATGAAAGCCAGCTGGGTGACTTTGGGATAATCACCAGGAGACAGAGAGTTCTAGTCCTGTCTTAGATATGAAAGCCAGCTGGGTGACTTGGGGCCAATCACTAGGAGATACTGAGTTCTAGTCCTGTCTTAGATATGAAAGCCAGCTGGGTGACTTTGGGATAATCACCAGGAGAGGGTGAGTTCTAGTCCTGTCTTAGATATGAAAGCCAGCTGGGTGACTTTGGGCCAATCACCAGGAGACGGAGAGTTCTAGTCCTGTCTTAGATATGAAAGCCAGCTGGGTGACTTTGGGATAATCACCAGGAGACGGTGAGTTCTAGTCCTGTCTTAGATATGAAAGCCATCTGGGTGACTTTGGGCCAATCACCAGGAGACGGAGAGTTCTAGTCCTGTCTTAGATATGAAAGCCAGCTGGGTGACTTTGGGATAATCACCAGGAGACGGAGAGTTCTAGTCCTGTCTTAGATATGAAAGCCATCTGGGTGACTTTGGGATAATCACCAGGAGACGGTGAGTTCTAGTCCTGTCTTAGATATGAAAGCCAGCTGGGTGACTTTGGGATAATCACCAGGAGACGGAGAGTTCTAGTCCTGTCTTAGATATGAAAGCCAGCTGGGTGACTTTGGGATAATCACCAGGAGACGGTGAGTTCTAGTCCTGTCTTAGATATGAAAGCCAGCTGGGTGACTTTGGGCCAATCACCAGGAGACGGAGAGTTCTAGTCCTGTCTTAGATATGAAAGCCAGCTGGGTGACTTTGGGATAATCACCAGGAGACGGAGAGTTCTAGTCCTGTCTTAGATATGAAAGCCATCTGGGTGACTTTGGGCCAATCACCAGGAGACGGAGAGTTCTAGTCCTGTCTTAGATAGGAAAGCCAGCTGGGTGACTTGGGGCCAATCACTAGGAGATACTGAGTTCTAGTCCTGTCTTAGATATGAAAGCCAGCTGGGTGACTTTGGGATAATCACCAGGAGACGGAGAGTTCTAGTCCTGTCTTAGATATGAAAGCCATCTGGGTGACTTTGGGCCAATCACCAGGAGACGGAGAGTTCTAGTCCTGTCTTAGATAGGAAAGCCAGCTGGGTGACTTGGGGCCAATCACTAGGAGATACTGAGTTCTAGTCCTGTCTTAGATATGAAAGCCAGCTGGGTGACTTTGGGCCAATCACCAGGAGACGGAGAGTTCTAGTCCTGTCTTATATATGAAAGGCAGCTGGGTGACTTGGGGCCAATCACCAGGAGACGGAGAGTTCTAGTCCTGTCTTAGATATGAAAGCCATCTGGGTGACTTTGGGCCCATCACCAGGAGATGGAGAGTTCTAGTCCTGTCTTAGATATGAAAGCCAGCTGGGTGACTTGGGGCCAATCACTAGGAGATACTGAGTTCTAGTCCTGTCTTAGATATGAAAGCCAGCTGGGTGACTTTGGGATAATCACCAGGAGACGGAGAGTTCTAGTCCTGTCTTAGATATGAAAGCCAGCTGGGTGACTTTGGGATAATCACCAGGAGACGGAGAGCTCTAGTCCTGTCTTAGATATGAAAGCCAGCTGGGTGACTTGGGGCCAATCACCAGGAGATGGAGAGTTCTAGTTCTGTCTTAGATATGAAAGCCAGCTGGGTGACTTGGGGCCAATCACCAGGAGATACTGAGTTCTAGTCCTGTCTTAGATATGAAAGCCAGCTGGGTGACTTGGGGCCCATCACCAGGAGACGGAGAGTTCTAGTCCTGTCTTAGATATGAAAGCCAGCTGGGTGACTTGGGGCCAATCACCAGGAGATGGAGAGTTCTAGTCCTGTCTTAGAAAGGAAAGCCAGCTGGGTGACTTGGGGCCAATCACCAGGAGACGGAGAGTTCTAGTCCTGTCTTAGATAGGAAAGCCAGCTGGGTGACTTTGGGATAATCACCAGGAGACGGAAAGTTCTAGTCCTGTCTTAGATATGAAAGCCAGCTGGGTGACTTGGGGCCAATCACCAGGAGACGGAGAGTTCTAGTCCTGTCTTAGATATGAAAGCCAGCTGGGTGACTTTGGGATAATCACCAGGAGACGGAGAGTTCTAGTCCTGTCTTAGATATGAAAGCCAGCTGGGTGACTTTGGGCCAATCACCAGGAGACGGAGAGTTCTAGTCCTGTCTTAGATATGAAAGCCAGCTGGGTGACTTTGGGCCCATCACCAGGAGACGGAGAGTTCTAGTCCTGTCTTAGATATGAAAGCCAGCTGGGTGACTTGGGGCCAATCACCAGGAGACGGAGAGTTCTAGTCCTGTCTTAGATAGGAAAGCCAGCTGGGTGACTCGGGCCAATCACTAGGAGATACTGAGTTCTAGTCCTGTCTTAGATATGAAAGCCAGCTGGGTGACTCTCGGGGCCAATCACTAGGAGATACTGAGTTCTAGTCCTGTCTTAGATATGAAAGCCAGCTGGGTGACTTTGGGATAATCACCAGGAGATGGAGAGTTCTAGTCCTGTCTTAGATATGAAAGCCAGCTGGGTGACTTTGGGATAATCACCAGGAGACGGAGAGTTCTAGTCCTGTCTTAGATATGAAAGCCAGCTGGGTGACTTGGGGCCAATCACCAGGAGACGGAGAGTTCTAGTCCTGTCTTAGATATGAAAGCCAGCTGGGTGACTTTGGGATAATCACCAGGAGACGGAGAGTTCTAGTCCTGTCTTAGATATGAAAGCCAGCTGGGTGACTTTGGGCCCATCACCAGGAGACGGAGAGTTCTAGTCCTGTCTTAGATACGAAAGCCAGCTGGGTGACTTGGGGCCAATCACCAGGAGACGGAGAGTACTAGTCCTGTCTTAGATATGAAAGCCAGCTGGGTGACTCGGGCCAATCACTAGGAGATACTGAGTTCTAGTCCTGTCTTAGATATGAAAGCCAGCTGGGTGACTTGGGGCCAATCACTAGGAGATACTGAGTTCTAGTCCTGTCTTAGATATGAAAGCCAGCTGGGTGACTTTGGGATAATCACCAGGAGATGGAGAGTTCTAGTCCTGTCTTAGATATGAAAGCCAGCTGGGTGACTTTGGGATAATCACCAGGAGACGGAGAGTTCTAGTCCTGTCTTAGATATGAAAGCCAGCTGGGTGACTTGGGGCCAATCACCAGGAGACGGAGAGTTCTAGTCCTGTCTTAGATATGAAAGCCAGCTGGGTGACTTTGGGCCAGTCACCAGGAGACAGAGAGTTCTAGTCCTGTCTTAGATATGAAAGCCAGCTGGGTGACTCGGGGCCAATCACTAGGAGATACTGAGTTCTAGTCCTGTCTTAGATATGAAAGCCAGCTGGGTGACTCGGGGCCAATCACTAGGAGATACTGAGTTCTAGTCCTGTCTTAGATAGGAAAGCCAGCTGGGTGACTTTGGGATAATCACCAGGAGACGGAGAGTTCTAGTCCTGTCTTAGATATGAAAGCCAGCTGGGTGACTTGGGGCCAATCACTAGGAGATACTGAGTTCTAGTCCTGTCTTAGATATGAAAGCCAGCTGGGTGACTTGGGGCCCATCACCAGGAGACGGAGAGTTCTAGTCCTGTCTTAGATATGAAAGCCAGCTGGGTGACTTGGGGCCAATCACCAGGAGATGGAGAGTTCTAGTCCTGACTTAGGCACAAAAGCCAGCTGGGTGACTTTGGGCCAATCACCAGGAGACGGTGAGTTCTAGTCCCGCCTTAGGCATGAAAGCCAGCTGGGTGACTTTGGGATAATCACCAGGAGACGGAAAGTTCTAGTCCTGTCTTAGATATGAAAGCCAGCTGGGTGACTTGGGGCCAATCACCAGGAGACGGAGAGTTCTAGTCCTGTCTTAGATATGAAAGCCAGCTGGGTGACTTTGGGCCCATCACCAGGAGACGGAGAGTTCTAGTCCTGTCTTAGATATGAAAGCCAGCTGGGTGACTTGGGGCCAATCACCAGGAGACGGAGAGTTCTAGTCCTGTCTTAGATATGAAAGCCAGCTGGGTGACTCGGGCCAATCACTAGGAGATACTGAGTTCTAGTCCTGTCTTAGATATGAAAGCCAGCTGGGTGACTTTGGGATAATCACCAGGAGACGGAGAGTTCTAGTCCTGTCTTAGATATGAAAGCCAGCTGGGTGACTTGGGGATAATCACCAGGAGACGGAGAGTTCTAGTCCTGTCTTAGATATGAAAGCCAGCTGGGTGACTTGGGGCAAATCACCAGGAGAAGGAGAGTTCTAGTCCTGTTTTAGATATGAAAGCCAGCTGGGTGACTTGGGGCCAATCACCAGGAGATGGAGAGTTCTAGTCCTGTCTTAGATATGAAAGCCAGCTGGGTGACTTGGGGCCAATCACCAGGAGAAGGAGAGTTCTAGTCCTGTTTTAGATATGAAAGCCAGCTGGGTGACTTGGGGCCAATCACCAGGAGACGGAGAGTTCTAGTCCTGTTTTAGATATGAAAGCCAGCTGGGTGACTTGGGGCCAATCACCAGGAGAAGGAGAGTTCTAGTCCTGTTTTAGATATGAAAGCCAGCTGGGTGACTTGGGGCCAATCACCAGGAGAAGGAGAGTTCTAGTCCTGTTTTAGATATGAAAGCCAGCTGGGTGACTTGGGGCCAATCACCAGGAGACGGAGAGTTCTAGTCCTGTCTTAGATATGAAAGCCAGCTGGGTGACTTGGGGCCAATCACCAGGAGACGGAGAGTTCTAGTCCTGTCTTAGATACGAAAGCCAGCTGGGTGACTTGGGGCCAATCACCAGGAGACGGAGAGTTCTAGTCCTGTCTTAGATATGAAAGCCAGCTGGGTGACTTGGGGCAAATCACCAGGAGAAGGAGAGTTCTAGTCCTGTTTTAGATATGAAAGCCAGCTGGGTGACTTGGGGCCAATCACCAGGAGACGGAGAGTTCTAGTCCTGTCTTAGATATGAAAGCCAGCTGGGTGACTTGGGGCAAATCACCAGGAGAAGGAGAGTTCTAGTCCTGTTTTAGATATGAAAGCCAGCTGGGTGACTTGGGGCCAATCACCAGGAGACGGAGAGTTCTAATCGCACCTGAAGGATGAAAGCAGCGTGAGTGACTGGAGATCCGTCTATGTCTCTCAGCCCAACACACCTCACAGGGTTGTTGCTGTGGGGAAAACAGGAAGAGGAAACAGGCTTGCGAGCCACCTTGCATTAAATATAAATTGATGAACAAAAGCGAGATAGAAACCAAATAAAAAACGCACAACAAAGCCTGAGCTTTTGTTAGTTTTTATGACAGCCATTAAATAAGCTGAGAATTGATTGTCTGTTGTATATTTTTCTCTCACGCTCTCCATTTCTCTGACATCTGCAATATGGCTGCCTTCCCGCTCATTTTTTAATCTGCAAAGAGTGCTGGGGGGTGGGAAACAGTGGGGGGGGAATTATTTAGGCTAGGCATCTTAACAAACCCCTTACTAACTTCACGGGGACCCGCCTTCATTTTATTACAAGGTACTGCATACAGTATACTTTTAATCTTCTGTTCCAAAAAATATAAGCCAAACCAGAAAGTTTAACATCTTTAAATACAAACGACCGAGGAAGAGCTGGGTTGTTGTTGTTTTTTCGAGAACCGTTGCTTTGTGGCAGAAATCGATCTTGGGGTGGGTGGTGGGTGGGGGGGAAACAAGTTAGAAAAACCAGCAAAAAGAACAACCACCCCTCTCGTTCAAGAACCGATGAACTTTGTGCACACAAATTTGGCCCCTTGCGAAACAACCACACAAGGGCAGGGCGGTCAAAGGCCCAGGAAAGCTTCCCTGGAGGAATGCCAAAGGCCAAAAACCACAAAATTCCCAGCCTTTTTTGGGTGGGGGTGGGGCGGTGACAGGCAGCAGCATTGTGTGTCCTGTATCAAGAAACTGTAGAGTTGTGTTCTTCTAACAAGGGCGCGAATGCCGGCTAACGTTGGCGCAGAAGTAGGAGATCCTACCAGGATCCTAACCGCATCACATTTTGGCTTCGGTGATTGCAAATTGCGTTGCTGTTGTGTTGACTTTTTGTTGTTGTTTGTTGAGAAAGAAAGACGGGAGGAGGAAAGAGCTTAACAGTGAAAAAAATAGCCAAACGATATTGAAACCGAAGCAATACCAACTCAGCCACCCCCGGGTTGCCATTTGGCACGCCGGATTTTGCTTTTGGGATGGGCAGAGGTGCCGAAAGTGGGATCCAAACCGGAGATGAAGATCGATTCCAGTCTGCCAACAACCCCCCCCCCGTCCCCCCGCCAAAAAAACCTACAATGGCCCGGCCTCAAAAAGTCCTCGAAAGTTTGAAAAGAGCACCCCCTCCTGGCTGCTTTTAAGCGGAGCCGATGGCCGCGCGGATTGAAGTGCCAACTTCCGGACGGTTTGCCAGGATGGCTGTCTGAAACTCGGCGGGGTAGCGGGCTGAGAGGCTGGCCAGCAACGTGATCAGGAGGTTCCTGGCTTCTGCAGAGAGCGAAAAGAAAGGAAGTTAGGAAAGAAATAATGAAGGATTATAAACTGAACAAGCAAATAACGGAAGGTTTCAATCTCTCTCTATAAAAGCAAATACCGCTCACGCAACATCACAAAATCTCCAGAACTGTAAAGCCTAAAAAACTTGAAATTGGGCCCGTATGTTCCTCTTGGCTTCTAGGGGCTCACTAAGAAAGGATTTTATCAAATGACCATCAGAGCATTTAAGAGTATTTCCTATATTATTATTACTATTATTAACACGCTCTGATGTTAAGGAGTTCTATTCCCCCTCCCCACCTGCAAAGAAATCTGTTCCAAATGCAAAACACAAACAGAAGAGTTTCAGTTTCACAGCCCCATCGGTTGAGCTAATCCACGCCCAGGCTCCTTGCTGTCTCCTTACTCACACAGCGAATGCTCTTTCAGTTTCCAAAGAGCCCTCAATTCCCTCACACACTGACAGGACACTAGCCAGATGAATAACGATGGATGCTGGTAGGCAGATATTATAATTTAATAAAAATACGTGTATTATTACTAGAATTATATAAGCTTGTTAAATGAAACAAACATGATTAATACTATTTAATTTGCCTCAAAATATATGACACTCAGGTGCCACGCTGTTCACGCACTGATATATGTGTAAAACTTGAGGGGGCAGGAGGGAAGGAAAGCTGGCAAGGTTGCGGTGCTCAGCTGGCACAGAGGTCTTCCTCGTCTTGGCCCTTAAGTAGAGGGCGAGGCAGACTTTAAAAAGCCCGATTACAGGAACTCCTTGACTTACAACCACAATGGAACCCCAAAATTCTCTTCCTAAGCGAGACCTCTGTAAAGCAAATTTTATTCCCCTCCCCGTTTTACGACTTTCCTTGCCGCCATTGTCAAACTGAATCCCTGCAGTTGTTAAGTTGGGGACAAGCGGTTTTTAAGTGAATCTGGCTTCCCCTTTAACTCGGCTTGTCTGAAGGTCGCAAAAGGGGATCACGACCGTCGTAACTACAGATCAGTTGCCGGATTCAAGAATCAAGAGTGTTTGAATTTTGGATCACGTAACTGCGGGGATGGTGCTACGGTTGTTAAGTGTGAAAACTGGCCCTAAGTCGCTTTTTTCCCCCAGGCGCCATCGTAAATTCAGTCACTAAGCGGACTGCCGTAGGTGGAGGACTCCCGGTATATTTGTCTCCCTGCTAGTAAATAAAAAGAGATTTACTCGCCCTTCAGAGGTTGTCAGGAGGAGAGCTTGGGTTTGTCTATATATGGAGGGTTTCGCAACGTGGCCCCTTTAAGATGGTGGACTTCCACTCCCAGAATTCCCCAGCCAGCCCTAACAGCCACGGTGATTCACTTAACAACCGTGGCACCAAAAAGGTCATAAAACGGAGCAAAAATTCACTTAATAACTGTCTTGCTTAGCAACAAAAATTAGGGGCTCAATTACCGTCAAAGGTCAAGGAGTACTTCTAACTTATTCAGTTCTGCTGTGGCCTGTCAGCGGCCAGCAGAGCTGGCAACAGACTCAGACAGTGAGGAGGTTGGGGAGGAACCTGGGCCAGTCCTGGAGTCTGGGGGAGGCTCTGACGAGGGCTCTGCGTCGGAGGCAGAGATGGGGCCAGGGCCTTCCGACATTTCCCTGCTGCCTATGGAGTCAGAGATCAGTGGGGAAGAAGAACAGCTGGAGCCTGTTCCCAGTGTGCTCATGCACAGAGCTGCCAGGAGAAGGGAACAGTTAAGGAACAAGGGTCGACTCATGAGTAAGGGCACAGGTGGACGGTGAATGGCCCCTCCCAGAGGGAATAAAGAGGAGGTGAAAGGGGAGTGGTGTTTGCAGGAGACAATTAGTTCAATTCATTAGGGTGGAGATCTATTCCTGACTCCTTGTCAAGCCATTGCTGCTACAGTGTGGCGTTTGGAATATATCGGCCTGGCAACTCTCCCGGCCTGTTAAAGGTCTGTGGCTGTGAAATCTCACGAAAGACTGTGTTTGCCGGGAATTTGCTGGAGAGGGAATTAATTCCCTTTAACCTAAATAAAAGGGGCTTTGTTGTGGCGAGGGGTCTACCGCATGATCTTGGGAAGCCTGGGTCAGAACAGGTGCTGATGGGGGCCCCCCCATCCTGCTGGATTCACCGTAGCTGCCCCGTTCACCGATCCAGACAGATCAGATGGCCGTGGGGAGTGGGGGGTATCACAGGGAAACTCTGCCCACCCTGGAAGTCACATCACGTACCTGTCGATAGATTCTTGCAACCCAGGACGGATCCGCTGCTTCTCACGATCTCCGGAATCTTTTGCAATACCTTTGCAGGGAGAAGTGGGTGGGAAAAAAGAACCACCAGAAAACTGCATCACAGGGAACCCTCGACTTTCAACCCCAAGAAGTCCTCACGTTACGATCACAGTTGAGCCCAGGATTTATGTGGCGGCGAAACACTTGCTCAGGGAGTTTTGTCCCTTTTCACAGCTTTTCTTGCCAGAGTTGTTAGAAGGGAATCGCGGCAGCCGTCAGGCGATTGTTAAGCGAATCCAGCTGCCTCGTTGACTTTGCCCATCAGGAGGTCACAAAAGGGGGACCATGTGACCCTGGGATGCTGCGGCCATCATAAATACGAGTTGGTTGCCTAGCGTCTGAAGTTTGATTGTGTGACCACAACCATTGTTAAGTGTGAAAAACGTTTCTAAGTCGCTTTTTTTCAAGGCCGTTGTTAACTTTGAATGGACACTAAATGAACAGTTGTAAGTCAAGGTGTGCCTGTATTTGTTTAGTGGCCGTTCAAAGTTACAACGGCCCTGAAGAAAGTGACTTAACGGCTGTTTTTCACACTTACGACTAATACCACTCTGTAAGGCCTTAGTAAGGCCACACCTAGAGGACTGCATCCAGTTTTGGTCACCACATTGTAAAAAAGGATGTTGAAACTCTGGAAAAAGGGCAGAGAAGAGCAACCAGGATGGTGAGGGAACTGGAAGCTAAAACATACAACTAACGGTTGCAGGAACTGGGCCTCGCTAATCTAGGGAAAAGAAGGACCGGGGGAGACATGACAGCAGTCTTCTAATATTTGAGGGGCTGCCACAGGGAGGAAGAAGGGGTCAAGCTATTTTCCAAGGCACCTGAAGGCCAGGCAAGGAATAATGGATGGAAACTGATCCAGGAGATTCAACCTGGAAATAAGCAGGAATTTTCTGACTGTGAGAACCATCAACTGAAGGAACAGAAGTTGCCTTCGGAAGTTGTTGGAGCTTCATCCTTGGAAGCTTTCAAGAGGAGGCTGGACTGCCCTCTGTCAGAAATGGTGTAGGGTCTCCTGCTTGGGCAGGGGGTTGGACTAGATGACCTACAAGGTCCCTTCTAACTCTGATTATCTGTTATGGGTGTATTACTGCCAGTGGAAGCTGGAGCAGAAGGGCAGCCTACCTTTCTTCTTTGTAAACATGGAAAAATCTCTCCAACTTTCCAAAACATGGAAAAATAAAGGATCCAATTCCAGGAATGGCAGGGGAATGGCCTACAACTTCAGCTTTGGGGTTTTATACAGGAATCCACCCCACGTACAGGTAGTCCTCGACTTACGACCACTATTCGGTTCCAAATATGTGTGTGTGTGTACACACACACACACACACACACACACACACACCTTAAGTGAATTTTGTCTCATTTTACGATCTTTCTTGCCACAGTTGTTTAGCAAATAGCTGGAGTCATGGAGTTAGGAACACGACCGTTAAGTGAATCCGGCTTCCCCCTTGACTTTGCTTGTTAGAAGGTCGCCAAAGGGGATCATTTGACCCCGGGGCACCGCGACCATCGTAAGTATGAAACGGTTGCCAAGCGCCTCAATTTTGATCAGGTAACCATGGGGCCACTGCTGCGGTTGTTAAGTATAAAAAAATGGCCCTAAGTCACTTTTTTTCAGTACCATTTTTGAACCGCCATTAAATGAACTGTGGTCTACAGATAGTCCTCAACTTAAAGCCGTTCCTTTAGTGACCATTAAAAAGTTACAACGGCCCTGAACAAAGCGACTTACAACCGTTTGTCCTCCTGAGGCTCATGGAGTCAAAATTTGGACCCCTCGGCAACTGGTATGTATTTATGACAGTCACAGTGTGTCCCCGGGGCCGTGATCTGTCTTTTGCGACCTTCCGATGGCCAGAACCAACGGGGGAAGCCAGATTTGTTAAACAACTGCACGGTTCGCTTAACGATGGCAGCGACGTGCTTCACTATGGCAAGAGGCGGTCATAAGGGGTGCAACTCGTTTCAGGATGGCCTCGCTTAGCCACAGAAATGTGGGGCTCAACTGTCGTAAGTTGAGGCTTCCTTCTCAAAGCAGGGCTGAGACGACGAGCTAAGGGGAAACCAACTTGAGCGGGAGCCAATCGCCTAAATTAGGGCAGGGGTGGGATTCAGCCGATTTGGCCCGGTTTGGGTGAACTGGATATTAAATTTACATCAGGTTCACCGAACCAGGAGTTGAACCGACTGGCTGGCCCCGCCTACCCCTCCTCTCCCGGAGTCTCCACGCGGCCCGTTTTGGATGCAGGTCTCCGCGCGGCCCGTTTGGATGCGTGGAGGCTCTGGGAGGGGGGAAAAGGGCTCTCCAGGAAGTTCCGGAAGTCCCAAAACGGGCCTGATTCCGGCTTCCGGAGGCTCTCCCAGAGACCTGAGGAAAGCCTCCGGACTCTGGGAAAGGCAAAAAATGGCCGAACTGGAAATTCCGGTAGGCCACACCCACCATGGCCAGGCCTACCCAGCAACCAGACAGAGAACCGGTAGTTGGGATTTTTGAATCCTACCCCTAAATCAGGGATGTCAAACTTGGTTTCGTTGCGGGCCACATCAGGTTTGCGTTTGACTTCGGAGAGCCGGGGTGTATGTGGGTGTATTTCTGGCATGGCCACGGTGGGCCTTTGACGTAGGCTCAAGATGCGTTTCTTTCCCTTCTTTCTTTCCGCAGGTGTTCACCATAAACCTTCCCCCAAATCTTCTACCAGATGTTATAGGCAAACATTTATTACTTATTCTTCTTACTCCGCTAAACTTTTTATTTCTAAATTTATCACCCCATTGTTTAATAGTACGTTGCTCTTCCGGGCAGAAAAGCTATTTACATCTATTGTATTTTTTATTATTCAACTAATAAGTAAAAACACAACGGCATAAAATAACACGAGATCTAACAGCTGAGGTAAATTTCCAGGATAGTATGGTGGAACATGGGGTCACGGCCGTAATCCGCTCCAGGACTAAGGTTGCAACCCAATTTGGTTGTGACCGAAAGCACGGCCATCTGTGCATGTACGGACCCCCCCGCCCCAAAAATGGCGCCCGAAGGGGAAATCACCACAGCAATTTTCGGGTTTGCTTGGTTGCCACCCAAAGATCTGTTCGTGACCAGAAGCAAAACAGAAGCAAAAATTCTGGTCGTCACAGAAGTGTTTGTGACGCCAGGTTCCA
This sequence comes from Pseudonaja textilis, assembly GCF_049901715.1. NCBI lineage: Eukaryota > Metazoa > Chordata > Lepidosauria > Squamata > Elapidae > Pseudonaja > Pseudonaja textilis. Next base: position 126,251,353 of record NC_142008.1, on the reverse strand, counting down.
TTGTATATAGCCGTGATGGCGAACCTATGGTGCGCGTACCACAAGCGGCACGCAGAGCCATTTGTGCTGGCATGCAAGCCGCAGGCAAACTTACCTCACTGTGCATGCACGCGCCTCACAGCTTATTTTTTTTCTGGTTGGTTTGAGGCCTTTTTTTGGCCTCCCAGAGGCTTGGAAACAGCCTCTGCAAGGCTTTTCAGGATGAATTATAGGCCTGTTTTGTCACTTCCTAATAATACCGGAAGTGATGAAACAGGCCTATAATTTGTTCTGAATAGACTTGCATGGGCTTTTTTCAAGCCTTTGGAAGGCCGAAAAAGGCCTTAAACCAGCCAAAAAATCAGCTGCGAGGCGCATTGCAGGAAAGAGGGTGGCAGGGAGGTGGGGATTGCACGCGCATGCGCAGAGGGCATGCACATTGTATTCTGGGTTCTGGCACATGACAATTTTTAGCACAGGAGCCCAAAAAGGTTAGCCACCACTGGTATATAGAAATGGCTGTCAATTATAGATACAGAATAGAATGTATAGAATACAGAATAGTTGACTGTAGATTAAAAGGATCTAAAATACATAAAATCTGGCATTAAACTGTAGTGTTTACACAAGGGGTTGCTTGTTTCCTATCTAGATCAGGTACTTACTTGAGGCCACATAATTGTAATCCAGTCCAATCCAGGTCTCCTGCAGCACACTGCTGGCCGAAAACGGGCCATGTGGAGGCCTTCTGTGGCCCTTCCGTGGCCTGTTTTGGCTGGCAGAGGTATTGCAAGCCAGTCCTTTGATATTTCCATTCACACAGGCCAGATTTAAGTACCCTGCAGGCCGGATCCAGCCCGAAGGCCTGTGGGCCGGCAACCGCCGTGGCATGTAAAAAACCTGGCCCGTGTAAACAAGCGAATCCCCATCCACACGAAACCACGTTCCCTCCTCCGCTCCGTGGAAAAAACCTCCCTCCATGGAACCGGTCCCTGGTGCCCCAAAAGTTGAAGGTTGCTGCCCCTAAGACCTGCCCCTTCCTGGTGGGACAGAGACCTACCTGCGATGGGTCATTTTCATAGATAAAGGTGATGCAACGGTAGATGGTTTTATACTCCTCAAAGTCCTCTCTCAGTGGCAGGGCGCGAAGCAGGACAGGGAAAACCTGTCAATAAGAGGGTCAGAAGACGGAAGGCAGCAATTCAAGGGTCAGAGGTTCATGATCCTATAGGGATCCTAACATGGCTTGGCTCCTTACCAAGCCAGAAACAAGTAAACCTACATTTCCTCATGGAGTAAACCAGGGTTTCTCCAAACTTGGCAACTTTTAAGACTTGTGGACTTCAACTCCCAGAATTCCCCAGATGGCATGTTTGGTATTTCTTGGTTTAAATAGAGTTAGTATTGCTTAGTGCTTAAGGTGCCGGTCTAGAAAGCAGGAGATGGTGAGTTGTAGTTCTAGGCATGAAAACCAGATGGATGACTGGGCCAATTAGCAGGAGACTGTGAATGCTAGTTTCACCTTAGGCATGGAAGCCATCCGAGTGTCTTTTGACCAGTCATTAAGAGTCTGGGAGCTCTAGTTCCACCTTAGGCATGGAAGGCGGCTGGGTGTCTTTGGGCCAATCATGAGGCGCCTATGAGCTCTAGTTCCACCTTAGGCATGAAAGCTGCCTAGGTGTCCTTGGGCCAACGATCAGAAGCCTGGGAATTCTAGTTCACCTTAGGCACAGAACCCGTCTGGGTGTCCTTGGGCCAACGATCAGAAGCCTGGGAATTCTAGTTCACCTTAGGCACAGAACCCGTGTGAGTGTCCTTGGGCCAACGATCAGAAGCCTGGGAATTCTAGTTCACCTTAGGCACAGAACCCGCCTGGGTGTCCTTGGGCCAACGATCAGAAGCCTGGGAATTCTAGTTCACCTTAGGCACAGAACCCGTGTGAGTGTCCTTGGGCCAACGATCAGAAGCCTGGGAATTCTAGTTCACCTTAGGCACAGAACCCGTGTGAGTGTCCTTGGGCCAACGATCAGAAGCTTGGGAATTCTAGTTCACCTTAGGCAGAGAACCCATGTGAGTGTCCTTGGACCAACCATCAGAAGCCTGGGAATTCTAGTTCACCTTAGGCACAAAACCCATCTGGGTGTCCTTGGGCCAACCATCAGAAGCCTGGGAGTTCTAGTTCCACACCTCGGCCACGGGAGCCAGCTGAGTGACTTTGGGCCAATCACCAGGTGACTGTGAATTTTAGTCCTGCCTTAGCCATGAAACCTGGCTGGGTATCTCTGAACCAATTATCAGGAGATGATGGTGACTTCTAGTCCTGCCTTAGGCCTGAAAACTAACTCTCAGAATTAACCCACCTCACAGGGTTGTGATGAGGAAAAGAGGAAGGAGATTAAGTACGTTCTCCGCCTTGAGTTACGGACCAAGTAATAAAAGCGGGATTGAATACAATAAATAAAATTGCATACAATAAATAAAACAAACTGTATTCAAATTGAATACAATAAATAAAACAAGGTAGATAATTCCACCTTACGAGGCAGGATGGAAGAATACCTCCTTCTCCAGTTTCTCTCCATGGGCTGAAGCCCTGCGGATCTTCCCTGCACACTCACACAAGACCCACAAAAAATTATATTTGACCTGTTCAATGGGCATCCTTCCAGGATTGGCCATTATCATCCTTGCGATGGCTCCACACACGTTGTCGATTACTCGGTTGTTTTTCTCTTGAGAAATGAGGTTGGATAAAAGCGCCAGAATTTGGGGGTAGTGTCTGGCCAGGTCAAACGAAATTAAGGAAAAAAATAATAATTGTATACGTGTGTTGTGTTGTTTGTGTAGAGAAAGGCACATACATACACACAGTTCCTTTCCGGGGCAATTAAATGTGTTGCGCTACACAGCTAGTTCTCGATGTGCGACCACAACTCAGCCCAGAATTTCTCTCGCTAAGGGAGACCGTCATTCAATGAGTTTTGCCCCATTCAACTACCTTCCTTGCACACCATTGTAAAGCGAATCACTGTGGTTGTTAAGTGAATCTGGCTTCCCCCGTTGACTTTGCTCATCAGAAAGGGAATCAAGTGACCCCGGGAGGATGGGACCGTCATAAATACGAGTCGGTGGCCAAGCGCCTGAATTTTGATCATGTGACTGCGGGGATGCCACGACGGTCGCTAAGTGTGAAAAACGCTCCTAAGACGCTTTTCTTCAGTTCCACTGTGACTTTGAATGGTCCCTAAATAGACTGTTAAGTCAAGGACTAGCTATATACGTAAAATTAATTAACAGAATCTCGGAGGGCTCAAGGTATGAATCTCCCACCGTCTCTTTTCCAGCCTGATATGATAGAGGAGGTTGGTCTTTGAGTTTCTTCCTCTGTCCGTTGTGCAGCTCTGGGCCAGGCCCCCTCTTATCTAACCATTTCGTAGGCTGGATCTTCTTCCTGGTCCCCCAAGGCTATTCCCGCCATATGATATCAGGCCCCTCCCCAGGCGGATGGGATCAAGGATACTCGAACATGGCTTCCCTGCTGTGCTCCACCAGGACACCCAGCCCGAAGACGGCGTTGCTGCACACCTCCTGGTCTTTGTCGTGGGCCGCCCCCAACAGCGCAGGGAGCAGGTGGCACACGAAAGAGCTGGAGGCCCCTTCCAGGCCCTGGACCGTCTCTGCAATGATGCCTATGGCGAAGGACTTGTCCGCGGCGGAGCAGGAAGGTCTCTGCAAAAGGAGGGCAGGAAGGAAGGGGAGGAATGAGGAGGAAAAGAAGGAAGGAAGGAGATAGGAAAGAAGGAAGGGAGGGAGGGAGGGAGGGGATAGGAATGAGGAGAAGGAATGAAGGAAGGAGATAGGAAGGAAAAGGAAGGAGATAGGAATGAGAAGGAAAGAAGGAAGGAAGGAGATAGGAAGGAAAAGGAAGGAAGGAGATAGGAATGAGGGGACGGAAGGAAGGAAGGGGATAGGAATGAAGGGAAGGAAGGAAGGAGATAGGAAGAAGGAAGGAAAGAAGGAAGGAGACAGGAATGAGAAGGAAGGAAGGAAAGAAGGAAGGAAGAAGACAGGAAGGAGGAGAAGGGAGGAAGGAGATAGGAATGACGAGAAGGAATGAAGGAAGGAAGGAAGGAGATAGGAATGAGAAGGAAGGGAGGGAGAAAAGAAAGAGGGGAGGAAGGAGAAAGAAGGAAGTTAGAAAAGAGAGAGGAAGGAAGCAAGGAAAGAGGAAGGAGGAAGGAAGAAGAAAGCAAAGAAAGCGGGAAGGAAAAGAAAGGACATAAAAGAGGGAGGGAAGGAAGGAAGGAAGGAAAGGAGATAGGAATTAGAAGGAAGGAAGGAAAGAAGGAAGGAATGAGGGGAAGGAAGGAAAGAAGGAATAGGAATGAGGGGAAGGAAGGAAAGAAGGAATAGGAATGAGGAGAATGAAGGAAGGAGATAGGAATGGGAAGGAAGAGGAAGGAAGGAAGGAGATAGGAAGGAGAAGGAAGGAGATAGGAAAGAAAAGGAAGGGAGGGAGGAAGGAAAGAGGGAAGGAAGGAGAAAGAAGGAAGTTAGAAAAGAGGGAGGAAGGAAACAAGGAAAGAGGAAGGGAGGAAGGAACGGAGGGAGGAAGGAAGAAGAAAGCAAAGAAAGCAGGAAGGAAAAAGACGGGAGACATAAAAGAGGGCGGGAAGGAAGAAGGAAGGAAGGAAGGAAAGAGGGAAGAAAAAAAGAAGATATATAAAAGATGGTGGATGAAAGAAGGAGGGAAGGAAAACACAGGTAGATATAAAAGAGGGAGAGAGGGAGGGAAGAGGGAAGGAAAAAGAAGGAAGATATAAAGGGAAGGAGGGAGGAAGGGAAGAAGGAAACAAGGCCCCCATTTCCACCAGTGGACGGTCATGTCAGAGAATGACTCCGGGGGAAGGAAGGCAAACCGATTGAGGACCTTAAAAAAAGGAAAAGAAATAGCTCACCATCTTGCTCAGGAGTAGCGGCAAGAGGCCGGCGAAGTAGGGGGCAAAGACGTCCCCCCCGGTCACTTCAGCGAGGACTGGGATCAATTCCCCGGCGTACTCAATCAGCATGCAGTCGTATTCTGCCTGCTGGAGAGAGAGAGAGAGAGAGAGAGAGAGATGAGGTTTTTGGCGTTCCTCGAACCCAGGACCCCACTTCTCCCTCACCTCCACCGGAGGCCCAAGACGGGAGATCTCAAACCCTAAGCTAGGGTGGGGGATGCGGGGGTGGTGGTGGAGCTACTCTACTACTCACCTTTGGGCAGGTGTAGCCAGGCCTCGCACACCCCGACACCTGCCTCACCGGCCCATTTCTTCGGCAGCCGTCAAGGCTTTCCTGAAGGCCTCCGGAGCTGATAACAAAGCTCAGGATCGATCCAGAGCTCCGTTATCGGCTGCAGAGGCCTTCGGGGAAGCCTTGCCGGCTGCAGAAGAAGAAGTAGTAGTCCCCGAAGGCCTCTGACGGCGAAAAGGGAGCGATACGTTCAAGCGAGGTCAGTCAGTGGAGGACATCCCCCGAAAATAAGCCCCGGTGCCTTTTTTCGGGTGGTTAAAAAAAAATTATGGCAGGGTCTTATTTTCGGGGAAACGCGGTATATACAGTATATTGCTTAACATGGAGGCTTGCAAAATGAACGCTGCCGTCGTTAAATGAACGTCGACATTGTTAAATGGGATCTGAAGGGTATATTTCCAATCTTACTTCGTCATCATCATCATCTTCATCGTCCTCGTCGTCCTGACAGGTTACCTACAGAGAGGAAGGAGAGCGAAAATTCACTTTTTTACATGCCGAATCAGTTTTGCTCGCCCACAAAGACGCCCACAAAGATGCCAACTGTTGCTAAGCGAGGCCAACTGGGTGAGTTTAGGCCCATTTGGGGGGCTTCGGCCAGCGTTGTTAAGCGTCCAGTGACTCGTGCGGTCATTAAGCGAATCCGGCTTCCCCACTTGACCCCGCTTGCCAGGAGATCGCATTAGGGGGATGGCGTGGATGCCGCGGCCGTCGTTAAGTACGAGTCGGGCTGCCAAGCGCCTGAAACTTCGATCGCGTGAACACCGGGAGGGTGAAAAAAAAATGGCCGTAACTTTGAGCGGTCACTGAAGGGAAGGCTGTAAGTCGAGGAGTATCCGTAATGAAGTGGAGGAAGTGGGGGGGGAGGGGAAGAGGAAGCGGAGGAAGGCTCACTTTCTGTTCCAGCAGCTCCCGCACCAGCCTGCAGAGGTTGGTCAGTTGGGCCGGCTCGTGCAGGACATCCCCTTTGCACTCCTTCACCACTTTGGCCAGGACCTCCAGGATGGCCATGACCACTTCGCGCTCGTGGTCCTCCTTTGCCCCCTTCACGTAGACGGGCAGCAGGGTGGACACCAGCTTCTGAAATGCTGTTTGGGAAGGAGGGAGGGAGGGAGGGAAGAAGGAAGGAAGGAAGGAAGGAAGGAAGGAAGGAGGTGGGAATGAGAAAAAAGGAAGGATAGAGGAGAAGGAAGGATAGAGTAAGGGTGATGGGAATGAGAGGGAGGGAGGGAGGAGAGAAGAGAGGTGGAAGGAAGGAAGGAAGGAAGTGGGAATGAGAAAGAAGGGAGGGGAGGGAGGACAGAAGAGGGGAGGGAGGAAGGAGGGAGAGAGAAGGGAATGAGAAGGAAGGAAGGATAGAGGAGAAGGAAGGATAGAGTAAGGGTGATGGGAATGAGAGGGAGGGAGGGAGGAGAGAAGAGAGGTGGAAGGAAGGAAGGAAGGAAGGAAGGAAGGAAGGAAGGAAGGAAGGAAGGAAGGAAGTGGGAATGAGAAAGAAGGGAGGGGGAGGGAGGACAGAAGAGGGGAGGGAGGAAGGAGGGAGAGAGAAGGGAATGAGAAGGAAGGAAGGATAGAGGAGAAGGAAGGATAGAGTAAGGGTGGATGGGAATGAGAGGGAGGGAGGGAGGAGAGAAGAGAGGTGGAAGGAAGGAAGGAAGGAAGGAAGGGGGAATGAGAAAGAAGGGAAGGGGAGGGAGGACAGAAGAGGAGGGAGGAAGGAGGGAGAGAGAAGGGAATGAGAAGGAAGGAAGGATAGAGGAGAAGGAAGGATAGAGTAAGGGTGATGGGAATGAGAGGGAGGGAGGGAGGAGAGAAGAGAGGTGGAAGGAAGGAAGGAAGGAAGGAAGGAAGGAAGGAAGGAAGGAAGGAAGGAAGGAAGGAAGGAAGGAAGGGGGAATGAGAAAGAAGAAAGGGATGGAGGGAGGGAGAAGAAGACAGGAAGGAAGGAGAGAGGGAGAGTAAGGAAAAAAGAGAAGGAAGGACAGTAAGGGAGGTAGGAATGAGAGGGAGGGAGTAGAACAAAGGAAGGAAGGAGGGAGGGAGGGGAATGAGAAGGGAATAAAGGCAGGGAGGGGGAAAGGAAGGAAGGAGAGAGGGAGAGAGTAAGAAAAAGGAGAAGGAAGGACAAAGTAAGGGAGATGGGGAGGAGAGGAGGAGAGGGAGGAGAAAAGAAGGAAGGCAGGGATAAGGAGTAAGGAGAAAGAGAAGGAATAAGGGAGGTGGGTGGGTATGAGAAGGAAGAAAGGGAGAGAGGAAGTAAAGGACGGGAATGAGAAAGAAAAGAGAGAGGGGGAGCAAGGAAGAAGAGAAGGAAGGACGGAGTAAGGGAGGTGGGAATGAGAGGGAGAAGGAGGGGAGGGGGGGAAATGAGGGGAAAGGAAAGAGGGAGGAAGGAAGGAAGGAAGAAAAAGGAAGGGAGGTAGAGTGGGAGGAAGGAAGGGAGAGAAGGAGCAAGGAAGAAAAGGAAAAGAGGAAGGGAGGAAAGGAAGGAGGGAGGAAGAGAGGAAGGCAAGCAAAGGAATGAATAACCCCATTTTTTAAGACCACAGACCTGTCGGCCATCAGGAACAACCTGGTGCCCCCAAGAAAGTCAGACCTCTTGTTCCCAGGACCCCTCCCCCTTAGGACCCCAGCCCCAAAGGCCGAAGGCTCCCCCGGCCGTTCATCACACGTTTTCCATGAGCCCCCTCCACTTTCTAGATACCCAAATGCCGCCATCTTCCTCCCAACACGCCCGCCAGCAGGGTTTTTTTTGGGGTGGGTGGGGGGGGGGGAAGGGGCTGCCCCTCCCCATCCTCGGCCCTCCCTCCCTCACCTGCCACGTGAACTTCGGACGGCTCTTGCTTGCACACCTGATGCAGCGAAATGATGAGCTGCCCCAGGGCTCTGAACGCGGCTTTCCGTATCTGAATTTGGGGGCACTAAGAAAAGGAGGAGAGAGGTCAGAGGACACCAACCCCCACCCTGCCAAAAAAAAAAAAAAAAGTAGGACGGCCTTTACCCATTTTGGAACCGGGCAAGGCGGCCCCCCAAATTGAAGGGTTTGGAGCCACCGGAATAACAGAAAACGGGAAAATTCAGATTTGGCGGAAGGAGAGAGATCAAAACCCCGGTTCAACCAGGTCTGGACACCAGGGTGAGCGGTTATCGGTTTGCACCGGTTGCGCGAACCGGATGCTTAATTTTACGCTCGGGTTCGCCGAACTGGTAGTTCCGATGACTGGCTGGTCCTGCCCACCCCTCCCCTTCCCAGGGGTCTCCACACAGCCTGTTTTGGACGCGAGGTAAGTGCAGGGCGTGTGAGGCGGCTTGGGGAGCGTGAAAAACAGGCCTCCGGGAGGTTCTAGAACCCGGGGGAAACGGACTTCCCGTAAGTTCTAGGAGGCTGGAAACGGGCCAGAGAGCCTCCGGAGCTTGGGAGGCCATTTCTGCCCTCCCAGAGGCTCGAGAAAAAGCCTCCTTGGTCTTTTTAGCTGCCAGCAGGAAGGAAGTGGGGGAAAAGTGCATTCCCCAAGTGCCTAGATAATCGCCCCGGCAGCCCAAAGTTGTCGGCGCGCAAGAATATTACTAGAGAGAATGATCGATGACTCTTGGCTATGGATGTGTCCCATTGGAGAATATACAGCCAGGGGTTGGGAGGAAGACCAGGGTCAAGAGGGAAATGAATGACGTATTTTAATATTAGCTTCATCCAGCTGACACCAACATGGCCACTTCTAATAAATCGAATTTCTTTTCTCTAAGAGATGCGGCTAGAGACTTACGATTTGAATGTGGGTGGATTGGTTGGAATCCTGACAGCCCAGTGCAGGGAGGGTGAAAACGCCCTCGTCACCATGGTGCAGGAGGCTGACTAGGCCACGATCACCCAGCAACCAGGCAGACAACTATTACTAAAATTTCGGACCCTCCTCCCAGAAATAGTACCCTAACCAGTTAAAAAGCTTCCAATTTGGAGGCGAAGGGATACAGACAGTATATCTATATATCTATATCTATATCTATATATCTATATATCTATATCTATATCTATATAGATATATATATCTAGATTTGTTTTCTGAGGTTCTCGCGGGTATTTGTATGTGGATCTTTGGTTGTTCGGGTTTTCTTACGCGGGAGAAAACCCGAACAACCAAAGATCCACATATATCTAGATATATATATATATCTGCTGAACAAAACTCCGTACCGGCAACAGGAAGGGCATCCGGCCAGTAAACACTCAGCTCCATTCAGTTTCTCAAATTCCACCCCACAAGGGATCATGGTCATTAAAAGATGGCGATGATTAGAACTATTCAGACAGTCCTCAACGTACGACCAAGAATGGAGTCTGCTCCTTTTGAGTGGTATATCATTAACTGTTGTAAAATGGGTCGTGTCGCCGCTCGCCTTCTGGGCTTAGACACACAGTCCTTCACTTATAAACCGCAAATTAAGGCCAATGTATTCATGGCTATAAGCAAAGCACCTGTTCAATGAATTGCGTCCCAGTTTACAACCTTTTTGCCATAGTTAAGTGGATCGCTGCAGTGGTTAAGCGAATCACGTGGTCATTAAGCTAATCTGGCTTTCCTCCCCTATTGGCTCGGCTTTCCAGAAGCTGGCAGGAAGGTCACCGAAGGGGATTACGTGGCTGCAGCATATGTCAGTCATATGTACATGCCGGCTGGTAAGCGGCCAAATTTTGATCACCTGACCGCCAAGGAATGGTGCCATGGTCGTAAGCATGAAAACTGGTCATAAGTCTTTTTTTTCTAGCGCAGTTGTAACTTTGATCACTGAACAAATGGTTTGTAAGTTGTGGATTGACCTAGGACATAGTAAATCGAACCCTGGCCATTGGAGGTTTTATGACATAATGGTCATAAACCGGGTCGGTCACAGGGCCGATGTGATTTCTAAACGTTTCTTTCGTGGCGGTTGTAAAACAACCACAGTAGTCATTAAGTGAAGCAAGGTGCGGTTTTGCCGAAAAGCGGAAGTCAGTTTTCGGCAAAACAGTCATAAAACCGAATCAGCCGTAAATGTGTCCCATTCTGCCACGCCTCCAAACTTTGATCACGTGACCATGGAGGGGGCCCGGCTGCCGGAACTTCGAACCCAAGTCGTAAGTTGCTCTTTTCCCGTCATAGCTCGGAACGGTCACTAAGTAGAGGGTCGCTAGTCGAGGACTACTTGTAAGGTCCTTAAAACCTACAACGACTCGAGGCGCTTTGGCCTCGTTCAGCTTTTCTTCGGCGAGGACCCCCCCAAAGACCCCCTTCGCACCCCCGAAAACGGTTTTTCCGTCAAGGGATCGCAGACCTCCCAGCCTTACCGGAAGCAACTGGGACACTTCTTGGAACGAGGTCTCGATGTAAGGCAGGAAGGGCATACTGAGGAAAAGAGAAGACAAAAAAGGAGGGAAGGAAGAGAAAGGAAGGATTTCTCGGAGCAAAACAGCTTTTTTTCCCAAGCCTGCAGTCAGCTGTTTTTCCCAGAGTTTGCTTGGTTCTAGTCCCGCCATAGGCATGAAAGGCGGCTGGGTGACTTTGGGCCAATCGCTGGGAGACTGGGAGTTTCTAGTCCCGCCTTAGCAATGAAAGCCGATTGGCTGATTATGGGCCAATTATTCTCTCTCAGTCTAGCCCGCCTCACAGGGTTGTTGTTATGTGGAAAGACAGAGGAGGGAGTTCTTATGTATGTTTGCCGCCTCAGAGTTGTTTATAAAGTAAGAAAGGCGGGATTTAAAAAAAAAAAAAATCAAATAAATAAATAAATAAGACACACGGAATTTAGGAAAACCTGTTTAGGAAATCCAAGCTACCTCACACTGACAGCGATTTCTCCCAGGGCTATGCAGGCGTCTTCCTTCTCATCCATAAAGACGCTTCGTACGCACATCCTGGGGGGGGGAAGAAGAAAAGCTGAAGCCCCCCCACCTTAAAATGGTGAAGATTCTGAAACCCCAACCTCAAATGGAAGATTTTATGTTTCCAGTCCTCATGAAGGCCGAGGACTATTTTTCCGGACAGGGAGGCAGCCCCCAAGGAAACAAGACAGTCCTCAACTAAACGACCCCAATCGAGTCCGAAATTTCCGTGGTTAAGCGAGATGCGGGTTAAGTGAGCTTGGCCCCGTTTTACGACCTTCCTTGCCAAAGTTGCTAAGTGAATCGCCACTGCCGTTAAATGAATAACACAGTTGTTGCGAATTCTGCTTCCTCACGGACTTGGCTCGTCAGAAGGTTGCAAAAGGGGAATCGCGCGACGCTGCAACCGTCATAAAGGGGAGTCAGTTGCAAAGCGTCAGAATTTTGATCCCGTGAGCGTGGGAGAATGCCGTAGCAGTCGTTAAAAGTGTGAAAAACGTTCCTATTTTGACTTTTTTCCAACACCGTCATTAACTTTGAACGGTCACTAAAGGAACCATTGTAAGTCGAGGACTATCTGTACAAGCTCAGAAACTGGGAAGGATAGTAAGAAACTCACATTCATGCCGCTATCTGATAACTATCCGTCCTGAGAAGCAAACGGGAGCTTTGTTTTGCAGGATGAAACCAATTTGTGCGATAAAATGAATTTTTGTTGGACAAAATAAATATGGGAGCTCAATAAACCCTCCTGAGATGAGAAAATTACCCCAAAGACTCCTCATCTTCCTCATCTTCCTCGTCGGTAAGAGATTCTTCTTCTACCTCTGCTTCCTCTTCCTCATCATCGAATAATAGGAAGGAATCTTCTGAACTGAGGGGAAGCTATGAAAAAGAGAGAAAAAATAATGCTATGAGAAACAAGAGAATTTATGCCCGACAAAACGTATTACAACAACAAATCAAAGACTTAGAAATACAATTACAAAAAACCCCTAAGATCCAAGGACTACAAAACCAGTTAATATTAGCCAAACATAAGCTGAATTTAATTGAACAAGATAAAATAGAAGTTAGCTTGAGAAGGTCCAAACAAAAGAAAAAGAGAGAAAAAAGCGACTTCGGTTAGCGACGATCCACCATCTTCACCAAATATCAAAGCAGCCCGGCTGGTTAGAATCCCGAATCAAACGAACCACCTCTGTGGCTTCGGGAATCTAACCAGGGTTGAGTTTTTCCTGGCTAAAATTAATCCGGAGGCTTAAGAAACGAACAGAAACAAAAACCCGAGTTTAAAAGAAAAACTCCCCAAAGAAGATTGTGTTTTATTCAGCAAATTTAGAAAATCTTAGAAGCGGAACCTTAGAAGTAGAATGACAATGAAAAGAATGGGGAGAAGGAATGTCTCTACCTCACGATTGAACCGTGGGGTCCTGGGTGGTCTCTGAGCTGGTTTGTTTTCTCGCGGACGTCTCACGACCCAACTAGGCAACAATATCAGTGCTACGAGGGAGTCGGGTTTGCGGAGTAGAGGAGGAGGAGGAAGACTGTGGGGTCCTTGGTGCTCTGAACTGGTTTGTTTTCTTGCAGATATCTAATGACCCAACTAGGTAACAATATCAGTGCTACGAGGGAGTAGTGTTTGCAGAGTGGAGGAGGAGAACTATGGGGTCCTTGGTGCTCTTTGAGCTGGTTTTCTCGCAGACATCTAATGACCCAGCTAGGTAACAATATCAGTGCTACAAGGTTTGTGGAGTGGAGGAGGAGGAAGAAAACTGTGGAGTTCTTGGTGCTATATGAGCTGGTTTTCTCGTAGTCATCTCATGACCCAACTAGGTAACAGTATCAGTGCTAAAAGGGAGTAAGGTTTGCTGAGTGGAGGAGAGGAGGAGAACTGTGGGGTCCTTGTTGCTCTCTGAGCTAGTTTTCTTGCGGACGTCTCATGACCCAACTAGCTAACAATATCAGTGCTCCTTGTCCCTCAAGTGTGATTCGAGAGTCTAAAAATCAGCCATGGGAAGACCGGTTGGACTTCAACTCCCAGAATTCCCCAGCCCTGCACAGGGCTTGCCGTCTCACCTTGACGCCCTCGGTGGATTTGAGGGAATAAATCAGAAGCGTCGTTATCCGAGGCAGGTACGGGGTGATCGAATCCCCCATGACGTTTGCGAGAGAGCTGAAAAGGCTGTACCTGAAGGCGGCAGAGTTTCTGGGTTACAAAAAGTCTCGATCTGGGGCGTTGGCAACCCCCAAAAATTAACATTACAAGTGGTCTTCGACTTACAATGTCTATTTAGTGACTATTCAAAGCTACGGCGGCACTTTAAAAAGCAACACGACTGTTTTGCACTCTTATGACCCTTGCAGCAACCCCCACGGTCGGATGTTTGGCAACTGACTCGTACTTATGACAATCGCAGGGTCCTGGAGAGCAAAGTCAATGGGGAAGCCATAACAATGGGGTTATTCACTTAACCACCAGAGTGATTCCCTTAACAATGGTGGCAAGGAAGGTAAGATGGTGCAAAAATTTTTTAACAGATGTCTTGCTTAGCGGTGGAAATCTTGGCCTTGACTGTGGCCGTTAAGTTGAGGACTACATGTACACAGAGAACATTATCCCACCCCACAGCGGATGAAGGTCCTGGGGTCACCTGATCGCCATTTGCAACCTTTCTAGCTTCAAGGGGAGGCTGAATTTGCTTAAGGACAGCCTGATTCACTTAACGACTACAATGATTTGCTTAAGAACCATAGCAGGGAAGAAGGCGGAGCCTCCTCGCTGATGGACCGTAGATCGTGAGTCTCTGCAGATATGGTCCGTGCTCTTTTGTTGGAGAGCCCGATCATTACGATTAGGGGCTGAAGCCGCCTTGGAGGTGCGGCGGAGTAAGGGGAAGCTGCAAGCCAGGGTGAGGGGAGCTGCATCTCCCCTCCTGGGCTTGGTCTCCCCCCGAAGACGACTGCAGTGGTCATTTAAAATGGTCAACCTGAAGAGGAGGACTCAGCTGGATGAAGCTTTGTGCAGGAGGGAAGAAAGAGGTGGATAACATCTGAACCGGGACAACTGGGCAATACAACTAAACAAAAAGGTAAAGGTATAAAGGTAACATGGAATTTTTAAGAAAAGGAAAGCGAGCAGCGAAATTACAAAGGGACAGGAAAAAAAATAAGAAAATATTTCTGACAGCTAACTGGGGCTTCGAACCGGGAAAGGAAGAAGCCGGAAGTGAAGATTTAACTAAATTGGACTAAACTATTTTGGCAATAAACAGGTATAAAATAAAGTTGGACTTAAGATTGTCAAAAAATAATAATAAAGTTTACAAATTGGAGTCTGGACTGTGCTGGAATATTGAGGTTCGAAAAACCCTAAAAAAATAGGGGAAAAAGTGAAGACTTTGTATAATGGAGAGTGCCACCTTTTGACAAAAACTTGAGCTCAAACAAAAGGGAAAGCATCCTGTTTCTGAATGAACTTGTGTGGATATAACACTAAAGAAATACTGAAACAAAATAAGAATCTTAGAAAGTGAAAGAACCAGAATAAAGAAAAAAGCAAGGAAAGACTGACTGTGGGATTGATTGATGTTTTTGGTATAGACCCTGGGCTGGAACAATTGAGAACTTTAGAAAATTGAAAGAAGAAAGAAGGAAAGTAAAAGTGGATTTTTTGTGGACTTTAACGATCATAAAATACAAGAGTGCGTAATGATGATATCTCTTCGGGAATTAAAAATGAAACTTAAAAATATGAGAGAATTACTACAGGAAAGAGGCGAATCACTTTGCTCTGTGTTAGAAAAAATGGAAATGGCGGTTGAAGAACAAGAAGAAAGAGCTTCAGAGGAGGAGGAGTCGACTCAAGGAGAAGACATTTTAAATAGACAATTAACACAAAGAACACTACAAAGAAGTGGGGAAAGAAGGAAGGTTAAAAAGTTGAGATTTAAGAAAGTAATCAAAAGGGGGAATACCTGTGAAGTCGGGAAAGGCAGAAAGACCCAGCAGAAAAGGGGAAAGGAAGATATTAAGAAAGAGAGGGATATAAACTGGAATGAGAAAAGATATGGGGAAAAGAGGGGGAGGAGAAGCAGTAAGAAACAGGTGCATGAAATAAATACAGAAATAGTAAAATGCTGAAAAGAAATTGTTTTTTCAGAGAAAATGGTTGATGAATTAAAAAGGGGATTCTGCAGGGTGACAAGGGGTAATAGGAATATTTCTGCAATTAAAACTATTTAGAAAATAGTGTAATATAGATACTGATAACTTTTATTAACAATTAAGGGGGGAATATATGCTGCAGAATCCAAATGAAAAGATGTAATGATTATTATTGTAACTTCTTAAAAATAATGGTTTATTGGGAATCAAGATGAGGGAATAAAGGTATATTTTAATCATTGAGGTGTCACACGCAAAGCAATAAAAGGGGGGAAACCTATACTTGTTTTTTTTTCTTTAGTGTTAAAATTTGTATTAATCTAGGATTTATACAAAGAATGTGTAATGGAAAGGAAATATGACAGACTAAAGAACCAACTAAACTAATAAGTTAATATAGACTATTAAAAGCAAGGAGATACATTGGTAATCTTTATTATTATTATTAGGCAAACACATAGTTTAACTTTGTTTTTAAAACAAATACTAAAGGATTATATATTTGAAATAACTGAAATCGAAACAAAAAGATGTTTCGACTGAGATTAATGAAAGAGGCCAGAATTAATGTGTTTGTTTCTCTCCTTACTGAAAATTTAGAATGGAAAAGGTAATAATATAATTAAGTATGCATATATGAATGTATAATTGCTGTCATATTTGTATGTAAAAGTGATAACCCTGAAATATGTCATCCACTAAAAAGAAATTTTTGTTTTTAATGTGAAAAACTGAATAAAATTTGTTTAAAAAAAACCCATAGCAAAAAATAAAGTTGTATAATTGGGCACAACTTTTAGTTGTTGGATTTAATCGTGTTGTTTTTTCATCCCAGCCCTGCCTTTTTAATAGTATAGCACCTAGCCAGTCTCTATACAGGTAATCCTCAACTTGTAACCGATCGCTTAGTTCAAAGTTCAAAGTTCCAGCGTATTCCCTCAAAGCTACGTACAACCCAGATTTGAGAAGAGTCATTGTCTTTTAATGACCCCGTAATCCGTAATGGATGGAGTCTGGACAACTGAATGGAGCTAGCAGAGTGTTTTAATGGCCGGATGCCCTTCCTGTCACCAGTGTGGAGTTTTGTTAAGCAGATATATTCTCAGTGTGTCCAGAAGGCACCTTCAAACATGGTGACAATTTCCCATCATTGAAAATTCACCCACATACGGTAGGCTGGGGCTTTAAAAGGAACCGAGACGAGAGGGAAAAATTGACACCAGGTGATGGGAATGGCCCCAAAAGACGTACGTGCACCGTCGCAAGTCTGGGTCGTCCACTCTGTCGCAAAGGTCCAATCCAAGCTGGCAACACTTCTCGGAAAGCGGCCGGAAGATGTCGTTATTCAGGACGTTGGCAAGGGTAGCCATTGTCTCTGCAAAAGGGAAACAGGGAGGTGTGGATAAATCAGAATTTCTCGACCGTGGCTATTTTGAGATGTGTGGACTCCAATTCCCAGAATTCCCTAGTCAACAAGCCAAATGCGGTTTGCTTAACAACGGCTGCTTTTCCTGAGTGACCACTGAAAAAAAAGGATGTAATATTGGTCTGGTCACAGAATGGGTGGGCTCCATTATGGCCGTAACTCGAGGACTATCTGTATATACAGGTACTCCTTGACTTAAGACTACAATTAGGATCAACTTTTCTCTGGCTAAGCCAGACAGTTGTCAAATGAGCTTTTCCTCATTTTATGACCTTTCTTCCTACAGTCATTAAGTGAATCTGTGTAGTTATTCGGTCAATCAGGAGGATTCTAGGGGTTTTTTGGATTGTTTTTAATGTTGTATGCAGCCCAGAAGGACTGTGAATTTGGTGGCCACATAAAACTATTTAATAATATAATAAAACTTTTTTGGGGCGGTGTGGGGGGCAGTGGTTTGTTCTCCAAGCTTGTTCCAATTTAATTTTTGAACGTTTCGTTACCTGACTAGGTAGCATCAGTAGCGTGATTTTTCTTGTCTTATTTCTCTTTATCAAATTATATATGAGCTAAAATAGGACAAGAAAAATCCCGATAATGTTACCCAGAGTGGTAACGAGACGTTCAAAAATTCAATTAAAACAAGGTCGGAGAACAAACCCACTGCCAAAATCTAAAACACATGTATTTTTTATTATCCCGTAATTAATATTTTTCCAGTTGCAAGTTGAAGACCTAAATTGGCTTCTTTTTTTTTTTTTATTATCGTGGAAACTTTATAAGCCAAGAGTCCTGGTACCCAATGCTTTTCGTTTTAATGACGGCCGTAAGAGTAGTGAAAACTTTTCCGTACCGACAGATTGTATCTGAACGGGCCTGAGGTCTTCCTGGTTGGTCAGCATGTAACCTGTCAGGTGCTCCATGATGGCTTGGAAATATGGCAGGAGCGATTCCTTGGCAGCCTGGGCTGGAAATCACAAGGGACAAGGGAGGTCAGCGGGAACGGGATCCACCAGAAATGATCTAAGGATCTGGGTGGGGTCTGCTTTCTGCCTTGCAGTAACTAGATCTGTGAGCCAGTTTGGTCTAATGGGGGAGGCATGGGGCTAGAACCTGGGAGACTGGGAGTTCTAGTCCCACCTGAGGCACGAAAGTGACTTTGGGCCAATCACCAGGAGACGGTGAGTTCTAGTCCCACTTTGGGCATGAAAGTCCTACTGGGTGACTTGGCGTCAATCTTCAGGAGACAGTGAATTCTAGTGTTTGTCTTAGGCACAAAAGTGACTTTGGGCCAATCACCAGGAGACGGTGAGTTCTAGTCCCGCCTTGGCATGAAAGTGACCTTGGGCCAATCACCAGGAGTCGGTGAGTTCTAGTCCCGCCTTGGCATGAAAGTGACCTTGGGCCAATCACCAGGAGTCGGTGAGTTCTAGTCCCGCCTTGGCATGAAAGTGACCTCGGGCCAATCACCAGGAGACGGTGAGTTCTAGTCCCGCCTTGGCGTGAAAGTGACCTCGGGCCAATCACCAGGAGTCGGTGAGTTCTAGTCCCGCCTTGGCATGAAAGTGACCTTGGGCCAATCACCAGGAGTCGGTGAGTTCTAGTCCCGCCTTGGCATGAAAGTGACCTTGGGCCAATCACCAGGAGACGGTGAGTTCTACTCCCACCTTGGCATGAAAGTGACCTTGGGCCAATCACCAGGAGACGGTGAGTTCTAGTCCCACCTTGGCATGAAAGTGACCTTGGGCCAATCACCAGGAGTCGGTGAGTTCTAGTCCCGCCTTGGCATGAAAGTGACCTTGGGCCAATCACCAGGAGTCGGTGAGTTCTAGTCCCGCCTTGGCATGAAAGTGACCTTGGGCCAATCACCAGGAGTCGGTGAGTTCTAGTCCCGCCTTGGCATGAAAGTGACCTTGGGCCAATCACCAGGAGACAGTGAGTTCTACTCCCACCGCACAAAAAGCGGGCCAGATCCCTTTTCAGGGTGTGTGCACATTTGTCTCTCTGTGTGTGTCAAGAGGTCAGCCTACCAATGGACCCAATGGCGCTAATCGCCAGCTCCTTGGTGCGCGGAGTTCCAGGGGAGGCCAAGGTGTTGAGCATCCTCTCCATCAGAGCTGGCAGGTAGGGCTCAATCTTGTCGTCTGTTGGGAGCAGAGAGAAATTGGTTAATAATTCAGTTATCCTGCCAGAATACAGGTAGTCTTCGCCTTACAGCTGTTTGTTTAGAGACCAAAGTTACTACAGCACTGAAAAAAGGGACTTATGACCGCATTTCACACTTAATGACCGCCGAAGCATCCAGTCAGTTGATTTACATCGGATGCAACCGACTCATATTTATGACAGTCGAAGTACCCCGGAGTCCTGCGATCCCCTTTTGCGACCTTCTGACAAGCAAAGTCAACGGGGAAGCCAGATTCGCTTAACAACCGTGGGACTAATTTAACCACTGCAGCGATTCAGCTTCACCAACGGGGTGAGAAGAGTCACAAAACAGGACAAATGTCTCCCTCAGCCATGTAGATGCAGAGCTCAATTGTTAAGCTAATTGGTAAGGTCATTAAGCCGAGGACCACCAGTACAGTTCAGTGACGCAGCTACCGAAGTCACATTTTATTATGCGTCTCGATCTGGGTCACTTTAAGGGAGGCGGACTTCAACTCCCAGAATTCCCCAGCCAGCACAGGAGAATTCTGGGAGTTGAAGTCCTCGCCTCTTAAATTTACTCCAGTGGAGGAACACAGCGTTAGGGGATTATCGCTAAAACGGTTACGGGGTGGTTCTCCACGTACGGCCGTTCGCTTAACGACCATTGGAAAAAAAAAAACACCTCATAAAATTGGATTGGTCCCGTGAGAATTTGCTTAACGGCCAGTAATTCCACGATTGATGACGGTCGTAAGTCAAGGACTACCCGTGCAGGCCACACAATGGGAACTAGGTTTCAGGGGTCTCACCCAGATTCTCTACAAAGTTCTCCAGGGCGTAGTAGGCCTTGGCCAGGTGAGTAGTGTGGGCCAGATCCACCTCTTCCAGGTAGTGCAGCAAAAGGGGCATAATTTCATCCGAAAAACGAACGATGTCCGGCTACGGTTAGGGAAGGAGGAGAAGAAGTGGGGGAGGGGGGGAAAAAAAGGAGAAAATTTCTGAGAATGCAACTCGACAAAAACCAAAGCACCACTCACCTGGATGACTGAGAGCCTCCATGGACATTGAGTAACAGCTTAACTTTCGCTTTTAATAATAAGCAATCGTTCAAACGATAAAATTGTTTTCTCCTTTCGGCATGGCTCACCTGCAGATTCTCGGAGAACTGGCCCAAGGCGAAGAGCGCAGCGTTGCGCACCACCTGGCTGTCGTCCCCCAGGCCTCGGCACACCACCTGCAGCATGGGCCGAAGGTGTCTGTGGACAGAAGGACGTGGATCTATAGGGAGGAGGCCAGAGCACGTCAAGGGAACCCCCGAGCCGAAATCCGTACCTGGGGGTACGATTTACGGCTGTGGGGTCCCTTAGGGGGTGCTGTAAGTCGAGGGCCGCGGGGCCTGATCGCGAACCGCCCGGTACGTACTTGTTACGGATGTGATCCCCGCAGCCTTCGGCTAACACCGCCAAACACATGAGCCCGGCCTTCCGATGGTAAGGATTAGGGCTCATAAGCGCCGGTTCCATCAGAGGGGTCTGGGGGTGGGAGCAAACAGACAGGAGTACTTTTAAGGCCTGGCGCCCCGCCGGCTTTGTTGTCATTCTGAAACACCCTGCGCCCTTCCAAAATGCTCCTACTCACCAGCTGGGGAAAAGCTTTTCAGGGGGCAGGTACAGCGCCAGCATGTCGATCACCTGTGGGGGGAGAGGCAGAAGGAAGATTTGACGGGAGATCCTATAGGGTAGGGGGTCTCCAATCTTGGGAGTGTTAAGACGAGTGGACTTCAACTCCCAGAAGGCTAGGCTGGCTGGGGAATTCTGGGAATTGGAGTCCACCCCGTCTTAACTTTGCCAAGAGCGGAGATTGCTGCTTTACACTCTCACTTGACCCTAAACCGTCATCTGCTGTAGTTACTCTGGTTTGGACACAGTGTATCGTAGCCCTGCTGGGAATAAGCCATGATTTGTGGTTTCCTGCGCTAAGGGAACTCCACCCATTGCATCACACCCCACAAACTGCCGACTGAAGTGCAGCAGTCTTAAAAGTTTTTTTATTGTAGCTCTGCTGGGAATAAGCCAAGATTTGTGGTTTATTGTGCTGTGGGAACTCCTCCCACTGAATCATATTCCAAAATCACCAGCAAGTCCACCTGTCTTAAAGATGCCAATTTGGAGAGCCCTTACTTGACCCTAAACCTAAATCCGCTGTCAATTCTCTGTTTGGGCAAAGTGTATTGTCATGCCACACCATATAACTTTATATACTGCTGTTACCCTCTAGCCCCATCTAGTGGCCGGAGAGACAAATATGCTCCAAGTATATTGTTTTGAAGCTGACCCAACCCATTTTACCCACCAGCCCGCACTCTCAAACCAAGTGCACACTGGGCAAGCCCACATCCCACACACAAACCATCGCTGGTGAGATTTAAATTGCTTGCATTTATTCACTGCGATGTTCAGCAGTAACTTAACGGTCTATCTTGTATTTGGTTCTCACTGTATGTATCCCTGTTTTCCCCAGGTTCACCATATCCTGTTCTTCCACTAAAGCATTCAGATCTACGCACGCGGTTGTTTTATTGGAGGATAGGCAGGTTTAGTTGCATGTCGAGCTGCACGCATACTAACGTGTAGCGAGGACAGAACATGTATCATAGTTGTGCTGGGAATTAAGCCAAGATTTGTGGTTTCCTTTGCTGTGGGAACTCCACCCATTAAATCACACTCCACAAACTGCCAATTAAAGTCCAGCAGTTGCCAACTTGGACAGCGTTCACTTAATCCGCTGTTGTTTCTCTATTTTGGGCATAGCGTATCATAGCTTTGCTAGGAATACACCAAGATTTGTGGTTTATTGTGCTGTAGGAGCTCCGCCCATTGAATCACACTCCACAAACTGCCGACTTAAGCCCACCAGTCTTAAAGCTGCCAATTTGGAGAGCCTTTTTTGTGGCCCGTCGGCCGCCACCCCTCCAACAGCTGAAACAGAGGAGGAGGCGAAGGCATGGGAGTCAGGATTAGCATCAGGGCAACCTGGGAGCTCCGCGGGGGAAGAGGGAATGGAGCTGGCAGAGAGACAGAGCAGAGCCTGGGCCGTCCGTCAGCCCTCAGAGGGAGAGTCAACAGCCCCCAGGTCTGGAGGTGGCTGATGAGGAAGAAGAGGAACAGCCGGGTCCAGTGCCTGATGCATGGATGCCCAGAAGGCAGAGGAGAGGAGAGCAGTGGAAATCTATGGGCCGGTCCTCAGGACGGAAAATCCACTGCTGCTAGCGAAGCCCCACCCTAGCTCTGAGATAAAAGGCAGGGGGCGCAGATGAATAGATGTGGCAGACAACGATTCATCTTCCGGCCGGCCAGACTTGTTAGCCTGCGGTGAGAGAGAAAATTTTTGCCGGGGCTGCCGGGGCCCGTAGTTAAAGGAATCTCCGAGTTCACTTCAGAGGGTTCGTCGTGTTTCGGGAGCTGGGTCAGAACAGCTTCTAAGGCAAAAGACCCAGCTGGGATTCGAAGCAAAGAATTCTGGGAATGAACTGGGGGGAAGAGGAGCATCCTGGGAGTTGTGGACCCAGAGCCAGGGGGCCTAGAAAGCAGCTGGGAACGACACACAGGGGATTCTGGGAGGAGAAGGCCGAACCCACGAACCCCGGGAAGAGAGGAGAGTTGAAAGTGAGAGATTGCTGCCCACCTCCCGCCGCCCGCAAAAAAAAAAAACCAGACCTGGACGGCGAAGTGCTTGGGTGACTGGACTTCCGCCTCATCTTCTATCTCCTCGCTCAACTTGTCCTCCATGTCCATCTGTCCCGGGGAGGGATCTGCACTCATGATGGGGAAGAGGGCGTTCAGGATGGGCGAGAGGAGTTTGTGCTTCAGAATGGCCTGCGGGGGGGTTGGGGGGAGAGAAGTGAGAGGAGTGAGTGCCCGTGGCAGAGGAAGGGGGGGCAGCAAGGTGCCCGCTGGGAGGGAGACGGAGGGAGTCAGAAGCAGCCCCTCCCCCACCCCCTGACCTTGCTCTTCAACTTGATGAGGTAGCTGATACAGGACAGCGCCTTCACCCGCAGGCCGTCGCTCAGCCCCTGGTTGGAGGCCACCTGTGGGAAAAGATGGAATTAGGTCTGGCCGGATCTGTCTGCAGCCAACAGGGGGCGCCATGGGAGTGGAGTGTCAGGAAAGAGGCGTGGCCAGCAGGGGGCGCCACGGGAGTGGAGTGAGTGTCAGGAAGAGGCGTGGCCAGCAGGGGGCGCCATGGGAGTGGAATAAGTTTAAGGAAAGAGGCGTGGCCAGCAGGGGGCGCCATGGGAGTGGAGTGAGTGTCAGGGAAGAGGCATGGCCAGCAGGGGGCGCCATGGGAGTAGAGTAAGTGTCAGGGAAGAGGCGTGGCCAGCAGGGGGCACCACGGGAGTGGAGTGTCAGGAAGAGGCATTGCCAGCAGGGGGCGCCATGGGAGTAGAGTAAGTGTCAGGGAAGAGGCATGGCCAGCAGGGGGCACCACGGGAGTGGAGTGTCAGGGAAGAGGCATTGCCAGCAGGGGGCGCCATGGGGGTGGAATGTCAGGGAAGAGACGTGGCCAGCAGAGGGCGCCATGGGAGTGGAGTAAGTGTAAGAAAAGAGGCGTGGCCAACAGGGGTGTGTGCCATGGGAGCGGAGTAAGTGTAAGAAAAGAGGTGTGGCCAGCAGGGGCGCCATGGGAGTGGAGTGAGTGTCAGAGAAGAGGCGTGGCCAGCAGGGGGCGCCATGGGAGTGGAATAAGTTTAAGGAAAGAGGCGTGGCCAGCAGGGGGCGCCATGGGAGTGGAGTGAGTGTCAGGAAGAGGCATGGCCAGCAGGGGGCGCCATGGGAGTGGAGTGTGTGTCAGGAAAGAGGCATGGCCAGCAGGGGGCGCCATGGGAGTAGAGTAAGTGTCAGGGAAGAGGCGTGGCCAGCAGGGGGCGCCATGGGAGTGGAGTGAGTGTCAGAGAAGAGGCATGGCCAACAGGGGTGTGTGCCATGGGAGTGGAGTAAGTTTAAGGAAAGAGGCATGGCCAGCAGGGGGCGCCATGGGAGTGGAGTGAGTGTCAGGGAAGAGGTGTGGCCAGCAGGGGGCGCCATGGGAGTGGAGTGTGTGTCAGGAAAGAGGCATGGCCAGCAGGGGGCGCCATGGGAGTAGAGTAAGTGTCAGGGAAGAGGTGTGGCCAGCAGGGGGCACCACGGGAGTGGAGTGTCAGGGAAGAGGCATTGCCAGCAGGGGGCGCCATGGGAGTGGAGTGTCAGGGAAGAGGCGTGGCCAGCAGAGGGGCGCCATGGGAGTGGAGTAAGTGTAAGAAAAGAGGCGTGGCCAACAGGGGTGTGTGCCATGGGAGCGGAGTAAGTGTAAGAAAAGAGGCGTGGCCAGTATAGGCGACACCAGTGGACTGGCGCAGGTAGCAGGAGTGGGGTGTGGCCAGCCCATCCATGTCAGTCACCTCCAGGCAGAAATTCACGACTTCGGAGAGATGCTGGACCACGATGGCAACTTCAGTCTCCAGGAGTTCGTCAAAAACATCCATCGCTTCGCTTGCCTGGACCTGAAAGGTATTTTTGGGTGGTGGGGTGGGGTGGTGGTGGGAGGAGTTAGAAAAGAGAAAGTGGGAGGGGGGGGAATAGCACATTGCATTTGGAGGATGAGATCAGAGTTGGGGAACGATAGGCCCTTTCAGGGCTTGTGGACTTCAATTCCCAGAATTCCTGAGCCAGCTCATGGGCCTATTGTTTTTCACTCCTGGATTAGATGAATGCAGAAGAGGCCAGCAGCCCTTTCCAAACTGTTGCCCTCTGGACGGGGCAACGATTCCCTAGGACCCTAAACCCAGCGGGGTCAACCAGAGCCCCCTAACCTTTCAGGATGGGTGGGATGGGACAGGCTGGAGGCCAGGTCTATCCCCCCATCCGTGGCTAGAATCCCTCAACCAGGTTGACCCATTCCTCAGAACTGGCATTCCGACCCCTGGGTGGCTTCAGAGAGGCAGGCTGGTCCTGGGGACCCAGAACCAGCTCAGGAGGATTGGTAGGAAGGGTTACGTCCTGCGACCGTGATAGCAAACCTACGGCACGCGTGCCACAGGTGACACACAGAGCCATTTGTGCGGGCACTCGAGCCCCAGGCAAACTTACATGTGCGTACCTCCTGGCTGATTTTCAGCCCATTTGAGGCTTTTTTCAGCCTTCCAGAGGCTTGAGGGAGGCTTCTGCAGCCTCTGGAGGCCAAAAAACAGGCCCGTTTTGTCACTTCCGGTAATGAAGAAATCCTTTTAGCCGGACAGGAATTAAGGTGGGAAAGAGGGGTTTGGGCAGAAGAGAGAAATCCCACACCAGGTAGTCCTCACTGTACAACAATTCACTTAGTGACAAAGTGAGATTGGCGATGAACGAAGGGATGTTTTTCACAGTTACGACCGTTGTGGCAATCCCAACGGCCATGTGATCAAAATTCGGAGGTCCCTGGCAACTGACTCGTATTTATGACAGTTGTATTGTCCCGGGATCCTTTCTGCGACCTTCTGACAAGGAAAGTCAAAGGGGGAAAAAGCCAGGTTCACTTCACAACCGTGTTGCTAACTTATTAATTGCAGTTATTCACTTAGCAACCATGGCAAGGAAGGTCGTAAAATGGAGCAAAGCTCACTAAACTGCACGACTTAGAGCAAGGGGAATTTTGGGATCAATTGTGGTCATAAGTTGAGGACTACCTGTATACCCCATTAATGGGAAGCCAGGAGGAAGTTTCCCTGAATATCAAACGTTTCTCAACCTCAGCCATTTTACGATGGACTTCAACTCCCAGAATTCCTCAGACCGTAGGCAGCTAAAAGCAAGCATTTTACATAAGTGCGCATACAAAATAGTACCTCATTCACGTGAATGAGTTCCCGGATGGCTGCTATCACTTTGGGCATCAGAGAAGACATCAGAGTCTGGAAGATAAAGGAGGAGAGAAGAATCCAAAGGGAGAAAACAATGGTAATTACACTTAAAACATTAAATCCGATTCTGAACCTCAGCCATTTTAAGATGGCTGGACTTCATCTCCCAGAATTCCCCAGCCAGGCCATTAAACCCTCGAGAGTTAACCAGGATTCAAAGGGTGTTTGATCTGAACCTCCTCATTTTACCCATGGATACAATTAAAGCATATGGCGCGTCATCGTCTTTTAACAACTTATAGGGGTAGAGTCTGGGCAATTGAATGGCACTGAGTGTTTACTGGCTGGATGCCCTTCCTGTCGCCAATGCGTAGTTATATTCCGCAGATATATTCTCATCGCGACCAAAGAGAGAAATATCTGCCTCTGTCTAGGATCCAATTCACAGCCTCCCAATTGTGAGGCAGGAGCTCCACCGCCAGGCCACCATACCGCTAAAATTAAAGCATACAACTGATCCACCGAAATCTGATCCACCAGAGACCCAGTTTTTTTTTTTAAAAAAGAGATTATTTTCCCAAACAAAGATCACTGTGTAATCCAGAGGGGAAGATTGAGAAGTTCTCTGGATCAGCAGCCACTGCCAATACAGCTGGGAAGGCGGGTTGGGGGGAGGCTCAGGAGCGTTGAGAGGGCCACAGGTTAACCAGGATCTGGTGGCGGAGAGTTCCCCTGACCCTTTGAACTACGTTCGACCGACAAGATCCTCCGAAGGCTTCGGCCTCAATAACAGGAAGAGTTAAAAACGGAGAGGTGGGACGAAAGAGGAGGAGGAGGAGGAGGAGGAGGGTCTACCCACCACTTCGTTGGAGCTAAACCCGCCAATCATGGCACGTAAGCTCCGGAGGGAATAGTAGAGGACAGCCGGCTGACTTCGGTTGTTGAGTAACTGATGGAAGAGGCGCAGAATGTCTTTGTAGTAGGGACAGAATTGGTCTGGGTCCAGATCCAGGGTGGATTGGAGAAGTAGCAACGCCATCTGCAAACCAAAAGGGGTTGAGGGAAGGGTTGGTCTAACGGTCAGAGCACCCGGTTAGACGCCGGGAAATAGGGAGTTCTAGTCCCGCCTTAGACCAGAAGGCCAGCTGGGTGACTTTGGGCCAATCACCAGGAGGCGATGAGTTCTAGTTCTGCCAAAGCCAGCTTTGGGGTGGGGGGGGGACTTTGAGCCAATCCCTCTTTCTTAGCCCAACCACCTCACAGGGTTGTTGTTGTTGTTGTGGGGGAAAATAAGGAGGACGGAGTATTGTTAGGTATGTTTGCTGCCTTGAGCTCCTTGTAAAAATAATTAAAGCTGGGATATGATAGATATACAGATGATATACAGAGGTAGGAAGGGAGAGAGAGAGGGGGAAAGATAGATAGAGATAGATAGATAGATAGATAGATAGATAGATAGATAGATAGATATAGATATATATACACACACACACAGACACACACACACACACACCATAGATAGATGATAGCTGGGTAGGTGGGTATGTAGGTATGTAGACAGACAAATGATATACAGACAGAGGTAGGTAGGGAAAGAGAGATATATACCATAGATAGATGATAGCTGGGTAGGTTTGTATGTAGGTATGTAGATAGACAGACAGACAGACAATATACAGAGGTAGGTAGGTGGGGGGGGAAGAGGAAGAGATATACCATAGATAGATGATAGCTGGGTGGTTATGTAGACAGACAGACAGACATAGATAGTTAGATAGAGGTAGGTAGAGAGAGGGAATGAGATAGATATACCATAGATAGATAGATGATAGCTGGATAGGTGGGTATGTAGGTATGTAGAAAGACAAATAATATACAGACAGAGGTAGGTAGGTAGGGAAAGAGAGATATATACCATAGATAGATGATAGCTGGGTAGGTTTGTATGTAGGTATGTAGATAGACAGACAGACAGACAATATACAGAGGTAGGTAGGTGGGGGGAAGAGGAAGAGATATACCATAGATAGATGATAGCTGGGTGGTTATGTAGACAGACAGACAGACATAGATAGTTAGATAGATAGATGATATACAGACAGAGGTAGGTAGAGAGAGGGAATGAGATAGATATACCATAGATAGATAGATGATAGCTGGATAGGTGGGTATGTAGGTATGTAGAAAGACAAATAATATACAGACAGAGGTAGGTAGGTAGGGAAAGAGAGATATATACCATAGATAGATGATAGCTGGGTAGGTTTGTATGTAGGTATGTAGATAGACAGACAGACAGACGATATACAGAGGTAGGTAGGTGGGGGGAAGAGGAAGAGATATACCATAGATAGATGATAGCTGGGTGGTTATGTAGACAGACAGACAGACAGATGATATACAGAGAGGAGGTAGGGAGAGAGAGGGGGGATATATACCACAGATAGATAGATAATAGCTGGGTAGGTTTGTATGCAGGTATGTAGACAGACAGACAGACAGACAGACGATATACAGAGGTAGGTAGGTGGGGGGGAAGAGGAAGAGATATACCATAGATAGATGATAGCTGGGTGGGTGGGTATGTAGACAGACAGATGATATACAGACAGAGGTAGGTAGGTAGGTAGGTAGGTGGAGAGAGGGAAAGAGGGAGAGAGAGAGATACACTGCTCAAAAAAATAAAGGGAACACAAAAATAAGACATCCTAGAACTGAATGAATGAAATATTCTTATTAAATACTTAGTTCATTACATAGTTGAATGTGCTGACAACAAAATCACACAAAAATTATCAAAGGAAATCAAATTTAGCAACCCATGGAGGTCTGGATTTGGAGTTACACTCAAAATTAAAGTGGAAAAAACCACTACAGGCGGATCCAACTTTGATGTAATGTCCTTAAAACAAGTCAAAATGAAGCTCAGTAGTGTGCGTGGCCTCCACGTGCCTGTATGACCTAACCTGGGGATGCTCTGATGAGGTGGCGGACGGTCTCCTGAGGGATCTCCTCCCACACCTGGACTAAAGCATCCCCCACCTCCTGGACAGTCTGTGGTACAACGTGGCATTGGTGGATGGAGCGATACATCATGTCCCAGATGTGCTCAATTGGATTCAGGTCTGGGGAACGGGCGGGCCAGTCCATAGCATCAATGCCTTCATCTTACAGGAACTGCTGACACACTCCAGCCACATGAGGTCTAGCATTGTCTTGCATTAGGAGGAACCCAGGGCCAACCGCACCAGCATATGGTCTCACAAGGGGTCTAAGGATCTCATCTCGGTACCTAATGGCAGTCAGGCTACCTCTGGTGAGCACATGGAGAGCTGTGTGGCCCCCTAAAGAAATGCCACCCCACACCATTACTGACCCACTACCAAACCGGTCATGCTGGAGGATGTTGCAGGCAGCAGAACGTTCTCCACGGTGTCTCCAGACCCTGTCACGTCTGTCATATGTGCTCAGTGTGAACCTGCTTTCATCTGTGAAGAGTACAGGGCACCAATCTCTGGCAAATGCCAAACGTCCTGCACGGTGTTGGGCTGTAAGCACAACCCCCACCTGTGGACATCAAGCCCTCGTATTACACTCATGGAGTCTGTTTCTGACCGTTTGAGCAACCAAATGCACATTTGTGGCCCTCTGGAGGTCATTTTGCAGGGCTCTGGCAGTGCTCCTCCTGTCCCTCCTTGCACAAAGGTGGAGGTAGCGGTGCTGATGCTGGGTTGTTGCCCTCCTACGGCCTCCTCCACGTCTCCTGATGTACTGGCCTGTCTCCTGGTAGCGCCTCCATGCTCTGGACACTACGCTGATAAACACAGCACACCTTCTTGCCACAGCTCGCATTGATGTGCCATCCTGGATGAGCTGCACTACCTGAGCCACTTGTGTGGGTTGTAGACTCCGTCTCATGCTACCACTAGAGTGAAAGCACCGCCAGCATTCAAAAGTGACCAAACCATCAGCCAAGAAAGCATAGGACCTGAGAAGTGGTCTGTGGTCACCACCTGCAGAACCGCTCCTTTATTGGGGGATGTCTTGCTACCTGCCTATGCTTTCCACCTGTTGTCTATTCCATTTGCACAACAGCAGGTGAAATTGATTGTCAATCCGCGTGGCTACCTAAGTGGACAGTTTGATTTCACAGAAGTGTGATTGACTCGGAGTTACACTGTGTTGTTTAAGTGTTCCCTTTATATTTTTGAGCAGTGTATATATACCATAGACAGACAGATGATAGCTGGGTAGGTGGGTATGTAGGGAGATCGATCAATCGACAGATAGCTGGATAATAATAGATATACAGAGAGGTAGGTAAATAGGTGTGGGACCGATGGGGGAGGGGATTCAAAGGAGACCTTGAGACGCTTCCCTCCCTTGGCTGCCCCGCTTGCCCCGTCCTGACCCACCTGGCACTTGTGGGGGTCTCGGGAATGGGCCCCGCGCTGAATGGTCTGAAGCACCTGGGGCCATTTCTTCAAGGTCTCATTCTTCAGGATGACGGCAGCCAGCTGCGCTAAGCTCAGGGAGACTTTATGGCTGGAAAAGACGGTTATCTTTGGGGAGGAGAGGCAGGGAGAGAGGTGGGGAGCCCCAACCCCCTCAGGGCCTCCTCAAACAGGGGTACTCACTCTGTCTGCTGTTGGAAGCTGCTTAGCACCAGGTACTTGATCCTGAAAGAGACGAGATTTGGGGGGAGATTTTAATCTTCTATCTGTACAAAAGCAAAAGACCCCTTACGCATCAGCACAAAATCTCCACAATGGTCAAGCCCACCAACTTGAAATTTGGCCCGTATCTTCCTCTTGGCTTCTAGGGGTTCACTAAGAAAGGATTTTTCGAAATGGACATCAGGGCATTTATTATTATTAACACGCTAGGAGTTCGACTCCCCCTCCCCAACTGAAAAAATCTCTTCCAAATGCAAAACACAAGCAGAGGAGTTTCAGTTTCAGAGCACCAGGCAGCTTTAGTACAGAACAGTTGAGCTAAGCCACACCCAGGCTCCTTGCTGTCTCCTTCTTGCTCACACAGCAAATACTGTTTCAGTTTCCAAACATCCCTCGATTCTCTCACACACTGACAGAACGCTAGCCAGATGAATACTGATGGATGCTGGTAGGCATAGGCAGAATTCCCCTCCCCCTTATTTTCCTCCCCCAAAACGAAGCCCGATCACAGAGTTTTGTAGCGAATCACGGGGATCGAGCTAGTTCTGAAATAAAAATACACACTCCTAGCTTGGGAAGGGAGCCACATTGTTGAAGATCTTTCTGAGTTGGGCCACTCTAATTCCAATATTTTAACCCTATTCCATATCCTCTAAAAGTACAAAAACATGATACCTGGTGTGTGAAGTTTGCTGCTTTCAAAACTTTCGTTCTCACTACAGGTTGCCCTCGACTTACGACCACAACAGAGCCTAAAATTCCCTTCACTAAGCGAGACAGCTGTTAAATGAGTTTTGCCCCATTTTACGAACTTTCCTTGCCGCAGTGGTTAAGGGAATCACTGCATACCAAACAGAATAGAGTGGGAAGGAACTTCGGAGGTCTTCTAGTCCAGTACGAGACCTTAGACCAAGAGGATCACACTCAATTTCATTGAGGGCCGCATCAGGGTTGTGTTTGACCTTGTGGGGCTTCCGGAAGCCGTCGAGAGCCTGCGGGAGGTTGTTTTGCCTTCCCAGAGGCCCGAGGTAAAGCCTCCGGACTCTGGGGAAGATGAAACATGGTCCTTGCGGAAGTTTCAGTAGGCCACGCCCACTGTGGCCACGCCCACCCAGCAACCAGGCAGCGAAACGCCTGCTAGGATTTCTGAATCCCACCCCTGGGTGTGGCCAACTTGACAGGACTCATGTTGGAGGTGCCCGTGGTGGCACCGGCAGAGCTGTGGGGCACCTATCGTCTCCAGCAGGCGAGACCAAGAAGAGGCCCCTGTCCTTCAGGGGAGCTTTGCCATCCCTCTAAGGCCATGTCCAGCACCCCTGGAGGGCGGTGCAAGCTGTCCAGACCCCTAGGCAGTGGAAGGCAGGCGCCCAGCCAGGCCCTCGAGATCTCAGGGCACCAGGTCTCCGCAGCCCAGGCCACCGCACAAGTGACGCGGCATTATTTGGCGCATCGTTCGAAGTTACTGGAGAAAAGGAACTTAGGATAGTTTTTCACTCTTACGAGCATCCCCAGGGTTACGTAAATTTACATTCAGATGCTTGACAACTGACTCGTACTGACGATGGTTTCAGGGTCCCTGGGGGGTCACGTGACACCCACCCCTTTGGGGACCTTCTGACCAGCGAAGTCCATGGGGAAGCCAGATTCACTTAATAACGCAGTTACTAATTGAACAACCGCAGTGATCCGCTTAACAAATGTGGTGGCGGAGAAAAAGCTGCGAAACGGAGCCATGCTCACTTCGCAAATTTCTTGCTTGGCAAGATGAATTCTGGGCTCAATTGTGGTCGTAAGTCAAGGACTAAGATGATTAGGGGACTGGAGGCTAAAACACGGTGAAGAACGGTTGCTGGAATTGGGTAGGTCTATTTTAATGAAGAGACGGTCTAAGAGAGGCATGATAGCAGTCTTCCAATATTTGAGGGGCAGCCCCAAAGAAGAGGGAGTTTTATTTTCCAAAGCCCCTGAAAGCAGGACAAGAAGGAACGGATGGAAACTCATCAAGGAGAGAAGCAACCTGGAATGAAGGAGAAACTCCCTAACAGGGAGGACACTTAACCAGTGGAACAGCTTGCCACCAGAAGTTGTGAATTCTCCAACACTGGAAACTAAAAAAAAAATTGAAATGGTAGAGGGTCTCCTGCCTGAGCAGAGGGTTGGACTAGAAGACCTCCAAGGTCCCTTCCAACCCTGTTATTCTATACTAACTGTAGTTTAAATGAATTGCAAAAGGCAGCTTTATTGGGACCAGTGGATCTCCTGGATTAAAGCTTTGATACCATCAAACCTCTACCTCCCAGGTCCTTTGGGAGGACTGGGTAGGAGGTCAAACCTCTGGCTAATTATGCAATGAAACCTAGTTAATTCGTAATAATATATTTATCTTTTCTGGACTTACATATTTTTATCTGCCGCGCCAATTTTCTTCCAGTGTTTGCTCAGCCGCCGTCTGAGCAACACGGAGGCAAATTGCTGGATCTGTGAAGGGAGGAGAAGAGAAGAGAGAGAATGTAAGGCTGTGGAGGAAAGGATCAAAACAGATTTTTGAGAATTAGAAATGATGGCTTCGGCAAGGAGAAAGCCACACTGAGCGAAGCTGAATGTAGAAAAAGTAGCATTCAAATAAGCACAAGAGAGAATACGACTTTACCCTGTTGTCAGCCTCTAAGAAACCATTTTTCTGCTTGTCTTTCCAGCTGATATAGAAAGTGGTGGGGGAGAATAATTGGGCTTTGTGGGCGGAAGGGAGGTTTAATGTAATGTAAACTTGGGGTGTTTTGTCTATGCTTGCTTACTGCGGCAGATGTAGCCTCTTATCTCTGAAGGCCAAGGCCAAACGTCTTAGCACACCTGGTGTGTGAAACACAATAGGAAGAGGCCCCACATGACATCATACACATCTCAGATTGGATGGACAGTTTAAACTGTTGTGGGGTGGGAACATGGCATAACTTTCTAGCTGTGATTTCCGTGCCTATTCTTCTGATGCCACCACTTCAATTTTCAGTAAAAGTCCTTTTCTCTAAGATTTTCTTTCTTGGGTTTTGAATGGAGCCTCACCTGACATGACCTATCCTGAAAGTAAGCCCATTTGTTTTACGTGTGCACCCCAAATAAGCCCTAATTAAGACCCCAGAGTGGACGGGTAAAAATTAAGCTAGGGTGTGTGTGTGTGGGGGCGGGAATGGATCTGCCCTACTACTTACCTTTGGATAATTATAACCAGGCCTCCCACATCCCGACACCTATCTCGCCAGCCCATTTCTTCTGCAGATGGCAAGGCTTTCCTGAAGGCCTCTGTAGCTGATAACAAAGCTCCAGATCGTTATCAGCTGCAGAGGCCTTGAAAGTTTTGCTGGCTGCAAGAAGAAGTCCCTGAAGGCCTCTGACAGCGAAAAGGAAGCTGGGGGCGACACACACAAATGAGATTAGTCACCTATATTTAAAACCAAGCTGAAGTTTGAGATCCCTCTCGCCTAGCCAAGCTTGTTGTGACTTACCTGAGGATCTTCTGAATGTGTCATGACATGGCAGAGATCGGAAAGAGCTGCCGGTTGCTTCAGTATTTCTTTCAGCTCGGACGTTGCCTGGTAGGATAAATGAACAGGCAGCAAAGGGTTAAAGCTGCCCCCAACACAGGTAGTCCTTAACTTATAACAGTTCATTTAGTGACCATTCAAAGTTACAAGGGCACTGAAAAAACCGACTTATGACCATTTTTCACACTTATGACCGCTGCGGCATCCCCATGGTCACATGATTTACACTGGGATGCTTGAGAAGTGACTCAGTGTGTGGTGGGGATTCACATAACCAAGGGGACGAGGCAAGTGGTAAACTGGGGCAAAACTCACTCCAGGAGCATCTTACTTAGGCGTGTAAATTCCGGGTTCATAAATATGAGTCCATGGCCAAGTGTCTGAATTTTGATCATGTCAGAGTAGCGTGGAGAGGAGTAGAGAGAAGTAGGACTAAGACAAGAATAGAATTGACTAGAATAGAATATTCGTGTAATATTCAGTTTGTTCTTTCTCTTCTGTAGCAAGTGTTAAATCTGTTCATTTCTGCGCATTCTAATATTTTCCTAACCACATATTTTCCTAATCCATGGGGATTCTCATCCCTTTTCCAATTTTGTGCAAGTACCAATTCTAGCTGCAGTTAATACAGCTACAATTAAATATGCATTTTAAGTTTCAGACAAAATCCCCAACACAGATATTTCTGTTTTAAATCGATATGCTGCATTCTCCCCTTCCCCACCGCATTTGTAGTTCTGTATTTATTTATTTTATTGCCTCTGCACTCATCCACCACCTGTGATATAATACGACCCAGGTATCTGGTGGCATTTCCAACATTTAGCCTATTTGTTTTTTAAACCTCCTTGCCAAATTTGCCGGCGGGACCTGGTCACTAAATGAACCGTTGTAAGTCAAGGGCTGCTTCTATATCCCCTCCACCAACACCCCTCCCCAAAGCCATGCTCTCCCTTCGCCTTGCAATGGCCAAGCCCGTGCTCCCAATCCCCCCATTTCTCCCCCCCCCCACACACACCTTCTCCCATCCCTCCCCACCTGCCTGCCGCTTTACCTCTTGAATGACGGCGTTGTCAGGCTGCAGCAAGAGCGCCAGGATCTGCTCCAGCTGCTGGGCTGCCATGGGGCCGCGAGAGGAGACAGTCAGGGGCAGCGAGGAAAGGCCCCGACGGAGGGCATGGAAAGGGGGCGTAGGGAGGGAGCCCACAGTCCGGGGACGGGCGGGAGGAAGGCGGAGAACTTCCCGGGCGGGAGCTCAGCTTGCAACTGCTGCTGCTGCCGCCGCTGCTGCTCAGCGTCCAAACTCCCAGCACATGTGAAGCAGACGAGACGCGCCTTCCGGGAAGGGGATAGAAGGGAAAGCGGAAGAGAGAGAGAGAGAGAGAGAGAGAAAGAGCGTCCTCACTTTCAGGTGAGGAGGACTTACTGCAACCGCCCAAGCCACCCTAGGAAGGATGGCCCGGCAGGGAAAGCGTTCTGCGCATGTTCAGAGGCACCTGATCTCTCCCCCCCCAACTCCCCCTGAGATAGGGTCACATATGTGTGCCTGTCCTCTTATATGGGCTTGCAGGATGAACCCAATGAGGAGTCGCTGCGACCATAACCCACCCTGGGAAGGGAGGCCAATCCTGGAAAATACTCTGCACATGTTCAGAGGCATTTGATTCTCCCTTAAATACATCTATGTCTTTCCTCTTTTATGGGGCTGGAGGATGAGCCCAATGAAGACTCACTGCAACCACCCAACGCACCCTGGGAATGTGGAAAGGGAACTTCACAAGGACAGTGGTGTCACCCAAGCAGGAAAAGCCCAAAGGGAACATCAAGCCAGCCACAGAACAAACTTGCATAGGAAAAGGGATCAAATAAAAAGTATTAAAGAAGCCCCTTAGACAAAAGCCCAAATAATTAAGAAAACTAAGGAAACAAGAAAAGAAAACCCTTACAAACACAAGACATGCCAAATCAGCAAAACAGACAGACAGAAGACACAAAATACATTGCAAAGGAGACAGACAGGAGATTGCCACAAAACAAATATAAGAAACCATTAAGCAAAAAAAAAGAAAAGAAAAGATTAGGACGAAACCGATAATCCAATCAAACCATCCCGCAAAGTTTGCCTTCTGCACCCCGCGGAGTTTAACCTCTGGCAGAAATGAAGACAACCCCTGACAGGATTTAAAACATTAAGAAATACAAACACAAGCGCACACACACACACACAAAAGGAGGAAAGGTATAAAAAATCAGGAACATCATACAAAGCTAGCTAGAGGGTTATCTTCGGGAGGATGAGCCCGATGAGGACTCCTGCGACCACACAATCCACCTGGCTAAGCGCCATGGGGAGGCCAGTCAGGGAAAACACTCTGCACATTCAGTGGCATCTGAGTCTCCCTTAGATACATAGAATAGAATAGAATTAGAATTAGAATTAGAATTAGAATTAGAATTAGAATAGAGAAAGGAATAGATAATATAGAATTAGAATAGAAAATAATAGAATAGAAATAGAACAGAATAAGATTCAGAATAGAATAGAATAAAGAAAGAAATAGATAATAAAATATAGAATTAGAATAGAAAATAATAGAATAGAATAGAAATAGAATAAGATTCAGAATAGAATAGAATAGAGAAAGGAATAGATAATAAAATAAAGAATTAGAATAGAAAATAATAGAATAGAAATAGAATAGAATAGAAT
The DNA here is from genome assembly GCF_049901715.1 of Pseudonaja textilis. NCBI lineage: Eukaryota > Metazoa > Chordata > Lepidosauria > Squamata > Elapidae > Pseudonaja > Pseudonaja textilis. Next base: position 126,214,685 of record NC_142008.1, on the reverse strand, counting down.
AAAACAGAATAGAATAGAACAGAATAGAATTCTTCATTGGCCAAGTGTGATTGGACACACAAGGAATTTGTCTTGGTGCAAATGCTTTCAGTGTACATAAAAGAAAAGGTACATTCGTTAAGAATCAAGAATCATAACGTACAATACTTAATGATAATCATAGGGTACAATAAGCAATCAAATCATACTAGGAAACAGTCAATATAAATTGTTAAGATACAAGCGACAGTCATAAAGTCATAAGTGGGAGGGGGTGGCTGATAAGGGATGATGAGAAGATTAATAGTAATAGTAGTGCAGACTTTATAATAGTTGAACAGTGTTGAGGGAATTGTTTGTTTAGCAGAGTGATGGCATTGGGGAAAAAACTGTCCTTGTGTCTAGTTGTCCTGGTGTGCAGTGCTCTATAGCGTCGTTTTGAGAGAAGGAGTCGAAACAGTTTATGTCCGGGATCCGAGGGATCTATAAATATTTTCACAGCCTTCTTTTTTATTTGTGCAATATACAGGTCCTCGATGGAAGGCAGGTTGTTAGCCATTGCTTTTTCTATCTGTGTCTTACCTCTTTTTATGGGGTTGGAGCCCCAATGAGGACTCACTGCAACCATCCAATCCACCCAGCCAGGCTCCCTGAGGAGGCAGGGAAAACGCTCTGCACATGTTCAGTGGCATCTGTTTCTCTTGTCAGAGAAGGTAAGGGCACCCAACACCGCCTTTCCTCTTTGGCTGGGTGGACGGATGAGCCCAATTTTATTTCATCCAAAGATTCAAAGTGTGCAATTTCCATATTGCACCATCATGCAAACGCCCGTCTACAAATTTGCAAAAAAATAAATAATTCCCTGCGTTGAGGGAGTGGGCCTGATAATTTTCGTTTTCCACTCTGAGGGCTTTTTTCCCCCTTGACGAAAGGGATCCAGGCAGACTGCAGCTGGGCATGGAAGTTCTACTGAGCCTTCAGATCAGGCGGTTTCTTTACAAGCCTGGATGGGGGCGGGGGGAGTGGGGAACTGTTGGCTGTGAGTTGCGACTGTGAAAGTTTCAGTTTTGTAAAGAAGCGTGTGGCTTGTCCGTTAAGGGGGAGACAAACGTGGTAACCAAATGTTTAATTCCTGCATAATTATGATTAAGCTCTTCTTAGGCACTGATTCTACAGAAACAGATTACAGATTAATGGAATTGGAAGGGACCTTGTAGGTCATCTAGTCCAACCCCCTGCCCAAGCAGGAGACTTTACACCATTTCTGACAAATGGCAGTCCAGTCTTTTCTTGAAAGCCTCCAGGGATGAAGCTCCCACAACGTCTGAAGGCAACTTCCGTTCCATCGGTTGATGGTTCTCCCTGTCAGAAAGTTTCTCCTCATTTCCAGGTTGAATCTCTCCTGGTTCAGTTTCCATCCATTATTCCTTGTCTAGCCTTCAGGTGCTTTGGAAAATAGCTTGACCCCTTCCTTCTCTCTGGGGCAGCCCCTCAAATATTGGGACACTGCTATCATGTCTCCCCTGGTCCTTCTCTTCACTAGACTAGCCAGGCCCAGTTCCTGCAACCGTTCTCTGTATGTTTTAGTCTCCAGTCCCCTAATCATCCTGGTTGCTCTTCTCTGCACTTCTTCTAGAGCTTCAACCTCTTTTTTATAGTGTGGTGACCAAAACTGGATGCAGTACTCTAGGTGTGGTCTTACTAAGGCTTTATAGAGTGGTATTAGTACTTCCCTTGATCTCGATTGTATCCCTCTGTCAATGCATCTTAGGATTGCATTGGCTTTTTTGGCTGCCGCTGCACACTGCTGGCTCCTATTTAGCTGGTTGTCCACTAAGACTCCAAGATCCCTCTCAGTTACTGCTCTTGAGCCTGGTTTCACACAATCTATTTGTGTACTTTTGGTTTTTCTTGCCTAAGTGTAAGACTTGACTTTTCCCTACACTGAATTTCATTTTGTTAGAGGGCCCAGTGTTCTAGTCTGTCGAGATCCATCTGGATCTTGAGCCTATTTTCTTGGGTGTTGGCTATTCCTGCCAGCTTAGTATTATCTGCAAATTTGGTAAGTTCCCCTTCTATTCCCTCATCTCAGTCATTTATGAAGACATTGAAGAGTCCTGAGCCTAAGACAGAACCTTGTGGCACCTCATTGCTTACTTTCCTTCCTCCACTTATAACCAACCATTCATTTTAGGGACGATCAAAGTTATAACGGTGTTGAAAACATTGTGGCTCATGATTGTTTTTCACACTTACGACTGGTTCAGCATGGTCATATGATCCAAATTCAGACGCTTGGCCACTGATTCATACTTATGGCGGCCACAGCATCCCGAGATCGCGTGATCCCCTTTTTGAGACTTTCTGGCAAGCAAAACCAATGGGGAAGCGAGGTTCACTGAACAACCATCTTACTAGCCTAACAGCCACAGTGATTCTCTTAGCGACGACAGCAAGAAAGGTCGTAAAATGGGGCGAGGCTCCCTGAAGAACCGCCTTGCTTAGCCACAGAAATGTTGGGCTCAATTGTGGTCATATGTCGAGGACTACCTATATAAGCAGCATTTATCACCCGTGATTTTAAGACAGATAGGCATTCCTCTGGGACCACCAAACTCAATTTTAAATCCCAGGGACCACTAACCGGCTCTGTGGGCATAGCCTAATTTGTGGATGTGGCTTGGTGATCATGTGACTGACTGGGCATGACTTGTATGTAACTATTACAAATATTTATATAAATATTTATTTTTTTATAAAAAAGACCAACTTTTACCCAAAATCAGGCAAAGCAAGCAGATTGAGTTGCTCACAGAATCATTCAGAGATCTATCTATCTGCCATCGGCTAGCTCAGTCTGTCACATAAAATTTGCTTGCCGTGAGTCTGCACTGAATAATAGAACCTTCAGTCCTAAGGGAGGTTTGGCTGTGCTTAAAAGCAGAGCCAAAGATCTAAAGACTAGCTAGAAAGCAAGAAATCCAACCATTTCCTGCTTCCTAGCTAATCTAGGAACAGCAGAACAGATGATGGACAGAAAAAGGAAAAATAGCAATTTAGCAGGCAAGTTTGCCAAGTAAGGAGTGAGTGGGCGGGGAGGGTTCCCGTGGGCCATGTGGGTGGCGCAGCCTTGTGTTTCTGCACAGCCTGGATTAATTGCTTTGGGGGGGGTTGCTCTGGGGGTGAGATTTCTCTGTGGCCCACTAAAATTTTCTCACGGCCCACCAGTTGGCGACCGCTGGTTTTAGAAGCACCAATAACACCAATAACTATTTTGTGAAGGGCAGAAGATAGGACAAGGGCAGTCCAGAGAATATACTCCAGAATCGACACAAACACCTGGATTTTTCCATTTCCTTTTTATTAATAAAATTGAACTTCAAGAATCTGTAAAAAGAAACTCAAAACCGAGACGTCAAATTAAAAAATAATCCAACTTCGACCCTTGCTAATATACATAATTCCTTATATATACTTCTTTTTCCTTAATATAATATATATTTTCTTCAACTAGGTGGGGAAGAGACAGGAGGATTTCTCTCACCTGTGCTGGGAGAAGGGGTGACACCTGGTGACTACTGTACAAAGGAGGGGAGGTAGAAGAAGGAAAACAGTTTGGTGGGACAGAGTGAAAGATTTGCTGGATTGAGGACAAATTAATTTACCAGGTGATCACATTCAACGGCAGAAATCCACTAGTTTTTCCAAACTTGGGAACGGTAAAATGTGTGGACTTCAACTCCCAGAATTCCCCAGGCAGCAAGCTGGCTGGGGAATTCTGGGAGTTAAGTCCCACACGTCTTACTGGTGCCAAATTTGAAAAATATTGCCTGAAATCCTTTGTATAGATCCCTTGAAGATAATTATCCGATTACTTCTACTGGTCTCATCGATGACCCTTCAAAAGTTGCATGGAATAAATGGTTTTATTTATTTATTATTTATTTATTAAGGGTCACCGATGAGACTGGTAGGAGTCATTAGATAATCATAATTTGGATGCAGTTTCCAATTTTTATGGAAGCTCCCAACTTTCTGTGATGTGAGACAGTTGTTTTTATTTCTGTTTGCCAAAACAGTACCTGGTGGAAGGAAATCTCTGTTGTTCTCAGACTACAATTCCCATCCATCCTAAATGGTATGAAACTTGAAATATTCTGGACGATACCAGCCTGGAAAAACTCCCCTAAGGATTAGAACTGCCCCAAATTCTCCTGAATCCCGGACTTCAAACCCTTTGCTTGGCTACTGGGATCTAGTTTGACCTGTTTGAGATCAGCCTATTGATCCTTCCCTCTCTATGCCAGGTCAGGTTTGAAAATGCCTGTTTATGGTTGGCTGGGATCTCTACCTGAAACCGAACAAGAACTCTGAAAAAAAAAGGGGAAAAATGAAATAAAAACATTTTCACGTTTTCTGCATGGCCTGGGAAGAGAGGGAATGCATTAGAAGGAAAGTGTGTTGAACTGAACGTAGGTTTTCACCTTTTGAACTGATTATAAAATCAACAAGGAAAACATAAATAAAATATCTAGAAATGTGTGTTGAACCTATTGCAGCCTATCTGTTGAACTGATGATACAATCAGCAGGGTAAGGAATAATTTAGAAATATTCTAAATTTAGAAAATATTTAGAAATGTCTACCGGACCAAATGATCAGATAATCAGCAGGGAAAAAAATTATAAAATCTAGGGATATATGTGTTGAACCAAATGTAGCTTTTATCCATTGAACTCATTAGATAATGGGGAAAAAATGAAAAAAAACCCAAAACTTAGAAATAAGTGTGTGAACCAGTTGTAGCTCCCATCTGTGGAATAATCAACAGGAAAAAAAATAGTAAAATATCTAGAAATGTGTATCGAATCACCTGTAGCTTCTATCAGTTGAACTGATGATACAGTCAACAGGGAAAAAATAATAAAATATTTAGAAATGTGTATTGAACAAAAGGTAGTTTCTGAAAATCAATAGGGGGAGAATAATTGAATATCTAGGAATAGGTGTGTTGAACTAACTGTAATTTCTATCGAATTGATCATTCAGTCAGCAGGGAAAATATTAATAAAAATATCTAGGGATATGTGTGTGAACCAGCTATAGCTTCTACCTGATAATCAACAGGGGGAAAATAATTAAATATCTAGGAATAGGTGTGTTGAACTAACTGTAGTTTCTATCCAATTGAACTGATCATACAGTCAGCAGGGGAAAATAATAATAGAAATATCTAGGGATGTGCGTGTGAACCAGTTGTGGCTTCTATCCGTTGAGCTGGTCATATAGTCAGCCGGGAAAAATGAAATATCTCGAAATATTTCCATTTCTACCAATTGCCAGAGGAAAAAAAAAATCAATGATTCAATTCAATGCAAGAAGGCAGTTTTCACTTTAAAAAGGTTAAGGGGGGAATCTGGTAGAGGAAGGTTATTTGATTGGCTAGACTTCTCGGAGGATCGCCGATTGGCGACTTGTCCTGACCAGCAGGAGAGAAAGTAAGGCTGTTGCTGCCTGTCCCGTTTTGGCGGCCACCGACCGAGGGCCACAACAGAAAGCGGGGACGCCCCCCCACAAATGTCAGCCAAGAAAGGAACGAATCATAAATAGCCTATGTGTTTGGGTTGTTTTTTTTCCGGAGCTCGGTGGAAATGCCAGCTGGAAAAGTGTGGGGACTGTGGCGCGATCACATCCACCCGAGCCACGAGGAGCCACGGAACGGGGCTGCTCAGTCCATCTTCAGATTGACGTAGATATAACGGATGAACTTCAGAGAAGCGAAGAAGGAGATGGTGCCCAGCATGAGGAAGAAAACGAAGCCCGTCAGCAGCGAGTAGCCGAAAAACTCTACCGTCTGCACCATGCCGGACATGTTGGAGCGGCGGGTGTAGTAGAAGACGGAGTAGAGGAAGATGAAGAGGCCGGTGGAGCCCGCACTCAAGATGGAGCGCCACCACCAGCGGTAGTCCTCGCCCGAGAGCTGGAAGTAGGTGAGGGCGATGGAGATGCAGGCCCCGACACTCAGCAGGATGGCGAAGACGAAGAAAAGGATGCCGTACAGGGTATATTGCTCCCGGCCCCAGACGGTGGCGAAGATGTAGTAGAGTTCCACCGAAATCGCACTGTGAGGGAAAAGAAGGGACTGGGTGAGCGGTGAGCTTGGCGCCCGCTTAACCAACCCAGGAGGGCATCCTTCTGCACGTCCAAAATGGCGTTTGTTGATAAACTTGGCAGCTCGAAGGTGTGTGGACTTAAAACCCCCAGAATTCCTCAGCCAGGGTTCATGATCCGCCATGACATCCCGACTTCATAATCCTGCTGTGACAGCCTTCCTTCCTTCTTTCCCTTCCCTTCTTCCACCCTTCCCTTCCTTCTTTCCTAACTTCCTCTCCTTACTCCCTCTTCCTTCTTTCCTTCCCCTTTCTCTACCCTTTCCCTCGCCTTCCTTTCCTTCCTCTCCCTCTCTTCCTTCCTTCCTTTCCTTTGCTTTCAATCTCCCTCTTCTTTCTTCCCTTTTCTTTCCTTCCCTTCTTTCTCTTTCCTCCCTCATTCCTTTTTCCTTTCTTTCTCCCTTTTTCCTTCCTCCTTTCCTCCCTTCCTTCCCCTTCTCTATCTTTCCTTCCTTTCTCTTTCTGTATCCTTTCTTCCTCTTTCCTTTCTCCCCGTCTTTCTTCCTTTTTCCTTCCTTCCTCCCTCCCTCCTTCTTTTGCTTTCCTTCCTCTTTTTCTTTTTCCTTCCTCCTTTCCTTCCTTCCTCCCTTCTCTTTCCTTCCTCTCCTTTTCTTTTCTCCCCCTCTTCCTTCTTCATTCCTTCCCCTTTCTGTATCCTCTTCCTCTTCTTTCCTTTCTGTCTTCCTTCCTTCCTCCTTCCTTTGCTTTCCTTCTTCCTCTTTTTCTTTCCTTTTTCTTCCTTTCCTTTTTCTCTCTGCTTCCTTCCTTTCTTCCCCTTCGTGTGCTTCCTTTTTCCTTCCTTCTTCCCTCTTTCCTTCTCCCTCTCCTTCCTTCCTTTTTTCTTTCTTCTCCCCTCCTTCCTTCCTTCCTTCCTTCCTTCCTTCCTTCCTTCCTTCCTTCCTTCCTTCCTTCCTTCCTTCCTTCCTTCCTTCCTTCCATTGTAAGTCTGGCTGGGGAATTCTGGGAGTTGCAGTCCACACACATCTTCAAGCTGCCAAGGATGAGAAACGCAGCTCTAAAATGAGGAAGGGGTCACTGCTCTAACCACACACTAATGAGAAATAGCAACAGACGGGGGGAATCGACCCCCCCATTCCATCCTTGGGACCCAGGGAGAGACGGAGGGAAGTTAAGGCGTAGGAGCAGAACGATGCAGGTAGTCTTCAACTTACAACTTACATTTAGCGGCCGAAGTTATAATGGCCTTGAAAGAAGTGACTTGCATTGACCAATGCTTGCACGGGCAGCACCCACATAATCAAAATTTAGGCCCTCGGCAACCGTTGTGTGAATTTTGCGACGAGTGCAGCGTCCGAGGGTCACGCGATCCCCATTTGCGGCCTTCCGACAACCAAGGCCAATGGAAGAAATCTGGATTTGTGCGACTCGCTTCACCATGGCCGCCATTCGCTTAACAACCGTGGCCAGAAAAGTCGTAAAAACCAGGCATGGCTCCCTTAACAATTGCAATGTCAACTCATAAAACATTCCTATGCCTGTTGTCGAGTTGCCATAAACAAGGGGTGGTGTTGGGGTGAAATCTGAAGGAGCAGTATGGCAGTTTAGAACCAGAAGTACATTCCACGTTCATCTTACAAAGTTTGTAGCTAGGCTACCGGATCTTCTGCCCACAAAAATCCTTTATTGGAGAACGTGATTGTTGACACCCGGCCTGTGAACGTGCTTCATTGGAGAATTTGATTTATGACAACCGGGGAGGGGAACAGGGTCATAGGTGACTGTGAATTACGTATGTCAGAGTTGGTTTCATGTAGGTCAGTGCCGGCATGTTGCTCTAATAAATCTTTTGGATTCTTTTGAAGCTTGGCTGGAGGCTCATGATTTAATGAGGGCGATCGCCGGAACCCTGACGGCAAGCCTCCGTTTAGCGACCAAGCCTCCGTTCCCAATTGGGGTCATTAAATCGGGGACTAGCCATACCCAGTTCCCCTGGATGCTTCTCACCTGAAGGGGAGAAACCCTCCGATGGTCATATGCACCACTGTGGACTTGTACCAGGGCTGGGGAGGGATTTCCCGGGCGATGTTCTTGGTGCGACAGGGGGCATCGAAGGGCGTGGCCCGATTCTTGCCAAAGATGCCACCGATGACCGTCAGCGGGAAGCCTACCAGCAGCCAGACCGTCAGCAGCAGGAAGATGGTGCTGACCGGCAGGGCCTGGGTGGAGCCATTTGCCCAATGCACGGAATTCACCACGCTCCAGGTCAGGAAGAAGGGAGCTGGATCAGGGTAAGGCGGGTGGGAAGGAGAGAGAAAAACAGAGCGGTTATTTTATTTTAATTTTATTCTACTTTATTTTTTATTCTGTTCTATTATTGCATTCTAAATTCTTTTTTTCTTGTATCTATTCTCTTCTATATTCTATTCTACATTCTCTATTGTATTTTATTCTACATTCTATTCTATGTTCTATTCTCTATTTTTTTCTATTCTATTCTATATTTTATTCTCTATTCTACATTCTATTCTCTATTCTTTTTCTTTTCTATTCTATATTCTATTCTACATTCTCTATTGCATTTTATTCTACATTCTATTCTATGTTCTATTCTCTATTTTTTCTATTCTATTCTATATTTTATTCTCTATTCTACATTCTTTTCTATTCTTTTTTCTTTTCTATTCTCTATTCTACATTCTCTATTGTATTTTATTCTACATTCTATTCTGTTCTATTCTCTATTTTTTCTATTCTATTCTCTATTTTATTCTCTATTCTACATTCTATTCTCTTTTTCTTTTCTCTTCTATATTCTATTCTACATTCTCTATTGTATTTTATTCTACATTCTATTTATGTTCTATTCTCTATTTTTTCTAATCTATATTTTATTCTCTATTCTTTTCTTTTCTTTTCTATTCTCTATTCTATTCTACATTCTATTCTTTTCTATTCTATATTTTATTCTCTATTCTATTCTATTCTTTCTATTCTATTCTATTATTCTATTCTATTCTTTCTATTCTATTCTTTCTATTCTATTCATCACCAATCAGATCTTCACCCTGCCTTTATTAGTTTATAAGTAACTCAACATGGTCAACGTTCCTAATATTTCTTCCTCCTCCTATTTCCCCCACAACGAGAGCCCTGGGAGGCTAAGGCACAGAGGGACTTGATTCAAAGTCACCTAGCTGGCTTTCGTGCCTAGGGCAGGACTAGAACTAACAGTCACCTGGTGATTGGTCCAAAGTCACGCAGCCAGCTTTCATGGCTTACTCACTTACTTTACTTTATTAGCGTTGCACCTCGTACAACGAAATTAAATGCCATCTTCGGTGTACGTTATAACTATAAAAATAAAACACAACACATACCTCCTTTGCATTCTATACAATTGAATTGAAAACCCCTGCATATTATATTCATATTGCACTATAGACACTATAATTCAACAAAGTTACTGCCCTGGGATAGAAGCTGTTTTTCAGCCTATCTGTCCTTGTTTTTATTATCCTGTGCTGTCTGCCAGATGGTAATAGTTCAAAAAAAAAGGGTTCCCAGGATGAGATGGGTCTTTAAATATGTCTTACGTTAGACTAGAACTCTCTTGGTGATTGGCCCAAAGCCCCCTAGCTGGCTTTCAGCCCTAAGGTGGTACTAGAACTCACCATCTCCTGGTTACTAGACCAGTACTTTGACCATGACACCAAATTAGTTTACTCCCATCTTAGGGTTTCGTGCCTAAGGCAGAACTATAACTCACCATCTCCTGGTGACTGGCTCAAAGTCTTCCAGCTAGTTTTTCATATCTAAGATGGTACTAGAACTCACTTTCTCCTGCTTTCAAGGCCAGCAGCTTAACCACTACACCACACTAGCTCTCAAAAGAACTGTATTTTCTATTTATTATCAAAGAAAAAGGCAGTTCCACTTTGAACTACTACCCTTATACCAGCAGGGCTCTCTTAGAGAGCAGGTGGAATTTTGTATACCCCTTAACAAACACGCTAATGATCTTTAAGACTCAGAATCCCAATTATACGAAGATCAGAATGGCTGCTGGAACTGGGTTTGTCTCTAGTCTGATGAAAAGAAGGACTTAGGGGGTGACATGATAGCACTGTTCTGGTATCTCAGGGGCTGCCCCAAAGAAGAGGGAGTCAAGCTATTCTCCAAAGCAGCTGAGGGCAGGACAAGAAACAACGGGTGGAAATTAATCAGGGAGAGAAGCAACTTAGAACTAAGGAAAAATTTCCTGAGAGTTAAGAACAACTAATCAGTAGAACTTGCTTCCAGAAGTTATGAATGCTCCAATACTGGAAGTTTTTAAGAAAGAGATTGGATGACCATTTGTCTGAAACGGTGTAGGATTTCCTGCCTAAGCAGGGGGTTGGACTAGAAGACCTCCAAGGTCCCTTCCAACTCTGTTATTCTATTCCTACTTCTATTCTTAATCCTAATCCTATCCTATTCTTGGCTAAAGGAAAAGTGGAAATCGGCGGATCTCCAGCCAGAAGGAACTGGTGGATGGACACTCCAAGCGCCGGAGTTGATGGAAGGAACCTCACTGGAGAAAAGGCTGGTGGTCAGCAGTATATTCCAGACCCATCGCTCGCCACCGATCTGGCGGTAAAAGTTGCTGGACACATAACCGGAGATGCAGCACGTCAGGGCGTAGAGGAGAATGGCCGCAGAGTTGATGGCCCCGTGTCGGTGGACGTTGAACATGCCTAGCAGGGCCATCACAATGATACCGGTGCCCAAGGCCAGGAACTGGCTGCCCACGCCCAACACAGCGCAGAGGAGGCTGCGGTAGGGTGGGAACCTGAAGACGTCCGTGTGGATGATCTTCCACCCATTGTCCCCTTGGTCAAAGTCATCTCCTGAGGAGGACGAAGAGGCCTCCTCGTCCAGGTTGTAGCGGGCCAGGTCGTTCTTGAGAACCCGCATGAGGATGACGACCACGAAGCCCACGAGCAGAAACACCAGCACCATGGAATTGATGATGGAGAGCCAGTGGATCTCCAAGGTGTGAGGGAAGAAGCCGTCGTCCCCGCTGTGACTTCCCCGGCGTTCCCCTTGGCGCTCCGCGCTGGTCTCTGACCAATGGACGCTGTAGGTGTAAGCGATGGGCATCACGCCTTGGATGTCATCCAAACTGGTGGGCTTCACATTGCGGACGCTGACGTTGGCGTAGATGATGCGGTCGCCATTCCACTCCAGGTAGAAGTCCAAGTGGGTCCAGAGCCCGATCTTGTGGGTGTGGGGCAGGAAGCCGCTCTCCTCCATGTAGCCCACAAAGCCGCGGAGCGGTAAGTCGTCCACCACAAATTCGAAGTAGTAGAGTTCCTCGATGGCCTGGCGGAGGCGCTCTACCTGTCACGGAGGAAGGAAAAGTCAACCCACAACCAAAAACAAACACGGGACCCACCGGACTTCAGATGTTGAAGCCGCCGACTCTCTTAATTCTGAGGTCAGCGATTTATGAGAAAGAACCAAGAAAACGGATCTAGACTTGACAGCTTTAAGACTTATGGACTTCAACTCCCAGAATTCCTCCCCCAATCAAGTTAGCTCAGGAATTCTGGGAGTCGAAGTTTACAAGACTTAAAAGTTGCCATGTTTGAAGAGCCTTGATCTAGAAGAATGTCCCCCAACTTTGATGACTTGAAGATGGGTGGACTTCAACTCCCAGAATTCCCCAGCCAGCTTACATTTAGTCTATGGTAGAGCTGTGTTTCTCAACCTTGACCACCTTGAAGATGGGTGGAGTTCAGAATGTGCCATAAAGACTACCGAACAAGGGCTAGAGTGTCCCTACTCAACCTCAGCATCTTTAAAAGGGGTGGACTTCAACTCCCAGAATTCCTCCGCTAGCATGGCTGGTTGGGAAACTCTGGGAGCTGAAGTCCACCCATCTTCAAGACACTAAGGTTGAGAAACACAGCTCTAGAGTTTTCACCCTAGAGGAGAATCCTCAAAATTAGCCACGAGGAAAAACTTATCCCAAAAAGGAGATGCCATAAACAAGTATCAAAGACTGTGTCAGCCTCCAATAACTTTTTCTGACATCTTTTACTGCTTGATTGCCAACTGCCAAGGATGGGGTGGGGGCGGGGGGAGGGATAATTTGGTGTTGGGGAGGAAGGGTGCTGAAGGTTGAAGTTACGTTAATTGTAAGAGTTGGGACGCCTTCCTGCTTTCTGCACAACTGCTGCATCCACTTATCTTTTCAAGGCCAAGGCCAACCATCTTGGCATACCAGATGTCTGAAGCACCACCTGAAGAGGTACACCACCTGACATTATACACACCTCAGATTGGATGTCCCGGTTGAACTACTGGGGGAGGGGACTTGGGATAACTTTCAATATGTAATTTCCGTGCCTATTTGCCTCCGATCTGGCTTCCCTTTCGTTGCTACCACTTCAAATCCAGTAAAAAGTACTTTTCTCTATTCTAACGGAGTCTTAAGGTTTTCTTTCTTGTGTTTCGAATGGAAGCACAGCTGACAGACGGGCTAGAGTGTCCCTATTCGACCTCGTCTTTAAGAGGGTTGGACTTCAACTCCCAGAATTCCCAAGCCAGCATATCTAGGTTATTAAGGAATTCTGGGAGTTGAAGTCCACTCCTCTCCAAAGCTGCCGACTTGAGAAGACACCGATTTCTAGTGTCCTCTTTTGCTTTTCATTCCATCATCTAGCCAAAATGCAAGCAATATAGGATATCTCAAAAATAATTGATCTGTAACTCCCAGCTTAACTCCTTAAGGATGATGGGAGTTGTACCTATCCAAATCCATTCCATGAGCTTTAACTACTTCCCAGAGTTTAGATCTCCCGCCTTGTGACTGTTTTTTCATACAGGAGGAAGATGGTAAATTTAGATTTACAAGATTGTTTGCTTCCCGATTAAAATCTTCCTGATAGTTTATTGTCCTCTTTTTCTTCCTCATTCTCCTTCCTTTTCTAATGTCTGACTTAACATCACGTGCTTGTAGTCTTTTTTCTTCCTAGCGTTTGTCACTCAAGTGCAGCGTCCACTTTTTTTCAGATCGACAAGGGTTGATCTGTGGGTTGCCGCAGGATGTAACCGACCAGCTTGTCATCCAAAGCATCACCTGGCTGCTTTCATGCCAAAGGCGGGACTAGAACTCACCGTCTCCTAGTGATTGGTCCAAAGTCACCCAGCTGGCTTTCATGACTATGGCGGGACTTGAATTCACTGCCTCCTGGTGATTGGTCCAGAATCACCCAGCCTGCCTTCGTGCCTGAGGCAGGACTAGAACTCACCATCTCCTAGTGATTGGCCTAAAGTCACCAGCTGGCTTTTGTGCCTAAAGTGGAACTAGAACTTATTGTCTTCTGGTGATTGGCAAAAGTTATCCAGCCTACCTTCGTGCCTGAGGCAGGACTAGAACTCACCATCTCCTAGTGATTGGCCCAAAGTCACCAGCTGGCTTTCATGCCTAAGGTGGAACTAGAGCTCACTGTCTCCTGGTGTTTGGCCCAAAGTTACACAACCAGTTTTTAATATCTAGAACTCACCATCCCCTGGTTTCTAGCATGGTGCCTTAACTATTCGACCAAACTAGCTCTAATGTATCTTATAAATTTAACTGAATATAATTTATACAGGAAATCCCCGAATTCAGACCATATGGGATTCCAGAATTTCCAACGTGAGTCACAGTGGTTTTAATTTGAGGCATCAGAAGCGGACCCAATTTTACAACTTTTTTCTGGTGGTCGTTAAATAAAGCGAACCATTAAGTGAATCCATGTGTTCCTAGGAGCGTTTTTTTTTTTGCCAGAGGCCCAGGGCAAAACATCGTAAATGGGGTCAGACGAGTGCAGAACACTGCAATGAGCCGTAAAGGTGAATAAGTTGCCGAGTGTGCCTGAGAGGCAGTCACATGTGTGTTTATGTGTGTTTGTCTGTTTGCAGCACTCAGAAACTTGGAACAGGGTGATCAGTAGCTTTTGGAACTTACGTCGTAACTTCGAGCCGTCACTAAGTAAGTGACTGGTTTAACATTAAAAAGGCATTTCCCCTCGCCCTTCTTAAGATTAACAAAAGAATTTGAACAGAAAAAAGTGGAAAAGCAACACAGGCAGTCCCCGACCTACGATGTTCGTTTAGTGGCCGTTCTAAGTTACAAGTCAGCGACAAAAGTGACTGACGAATGGCTTTTCACCCTTACGACCATTGCAGCACTTCCCGCCCTGCGCCCCCATTGTCACGTGATCAAAAATGGTTTGTATTTATCACGGTTGCAATGTCCCAGGGTGCTGCGTATCCTCTTTTGCGACAGGGGGGGCAAGCCAGATTTCGCTTAACACACCACATTCCCTGCTTCCCGACTGCGGCGATCCACTTAACGGCAGTAGCAAGAAAGATCGCCAAAGGCCTCCCCGAGCGACCGCCTCGCTTGGCCTCGGGGATTTGGGCTCGACAGCGGTCGTACGTCAAGGACTGCCTGTATAGAAACAAGAGGCGGGAAAATCTACCGCCTAGGGACCGAGCCTCCGTTACGGTGAACGGATGGATTTACCTCATCCAGGGAGAGCTTTTTCTGGCAGAGGATCTTCTTCTCCACGTTTTGCCGGAAGTGGATCTCGTACATGGATTCGGCCATGCGGTCCCGTCCAAAACTTCCCCCAAGGTCAGGCTTTTGTGGCGGATGGGAGTCGGCGAGCAAACCGGCAACTGGTAATAATGGTAGGTCTCTTGGGGGTTGTGGTAAGGTCCCACTTTGTTGACGTAAAGCATGACTTTCTCTCCTTCCTGATAGTGCGTCTCGGAAGGAGCCACGGCTAAGAAACGAAGGAAGGAGACAAGGAGGGCAAGGAAAGGATAGGGAGCCATGCTGGGGAGGAGGAGTCGGGATAAAAAGGGTAGAAGGGTAAGAGCTGGAGAAAGAATAAAAGAGAGAGTCATCTCCTCCAAGAAGGAATCGGAACAGCGTGTCTGTCTCAAGCTGGGCCATTTTTAAGAAGGGTGCACCTCCAACCATGGGGAATTCTGGGAGTTGAAGTCCACCCCTCTTAAAAGTCAGTTAGAATACAGCTCGAAGGGAGTTTTGGGGTCTTCTAGTCCAAGCCTTGCTCGGCACAACCAAGATCCTGTGTAGAACCCCCTAAACTCCCAGATCTCTGGTAGAGGATCTGAAATTGAAGAACATCCAGGCCAGCCATTAAGAGTGAGAGAAATTTTTGTTTTAATCTCTATTACTTACATGTTTCTTAGATATACATGTATACAATATTATATTATGATAGTTAGATAGATGACAGGCAGGTAGGTAGGAAGATACAATAGGTAGGTAGGTGGGTAGATAGCTGTAGGTAGGTGGGTAGGTAAGTAGGTAGATACATACCTACCTACATACATACATATATACATGCCATACATATAGACAGACACAGATTTTTTTATATAAGATACATACATACATACATATATTATTTCTTAGATATACATGTATATTATATTATGATAAATCGATTGATAGAGATATAGATAAAAGTAGGTTGGTTGGTAGGTAGGCAGACAGACAAACATATAGAGATGATAAATAGTTATATATATAGTTAGGTAGATAGTAGGCGGATGATAAGATAGATATGATATAGATAGATAGATAGATAGATAGATAGATAGATAGATAGATAGATGATAGATAAATATGATAGATAGATAGATAGATAGATAGATAGATAGATAGATAGATAAATATGATAGATATAGATAGATAGATGATAGATAAATATGATAGATAGATGATAGATAGATAAATATGATAGAGATAGATAGATAGATAGATAGATAGATATAGATGATAGATATAGATAGACAGACAGACAGATCTATGAATAGATACAGATGACATAGATCAATAGGTAGATATTAAATTGAGGTACTATCCATACGGTGGATTGTTTGGTTTCCTGCTTAGCAGGTTGGGCCAAACCAGGCCAGTTTCTATTTGTTCAGTCAAAGACGGCCGAGAGCGACAACCAAGGCTTAAGGGTTTTTTTTTTTAGCAGAATGTGTGAACCCAGTGCTGAGAACACCCCTCTCACTCTGTGTGTGTGTGTGTGTGTTGATCCATTCATGATTGTGCGCACCTCTCTTTCAGCCATAGCTTCAGAGACCCCCCTCACCCCCACCCTTGAGATTTGGGGGGGGGGTTTGTCCCCTTCCACAAGCCATGAAGGTAAGTCAGTCCAGTTTGAGGGCTCTCCAGTTTGTGGGGAGCAGGGGCTGTGGATGGACCTGCTAACATGCCTGCTTCTCCCCACCCTCACCCCACATTAAAAAAAAAAAAAGCCCCGGTGGGGGAGCATGAGCTGCGCCCCCTCCCTTGTGGATCTGTACAACAGCCCTGAAAGGTAGTCCAGGTAAAAACAGGCAGCCTTTTTCCTGCCTTTCCCCAAGGGGAAGGAGGGGGGTTTCTATGCACCAAGCCCCCACCCCCAAAAGGCTCACTCCACTCACCTGTAAGGGCTGCCCGAGCGCTGCCTGAGCTTCCCGCAGTCTCTTTCGCCCCTTAAGGAAAAAAGAAAGGAGAGAAAGTTCTCTTATAAGTGCAATCACCCAAGCTGCGGTGGGGGGGGGGGTAGTTGGGAAGGAGTGGGGGAAACGGCTTGAGTCTGAGCGGGCGTCCAAAGCGCTGCCTGGGTTTTTGGAGCCCCCCACTCCTGATGGGTTTGCAGAGGTCTTCTCTCCACGACGGCCGCGCTCTGCTTCCTCGCACCGCACGCGGTCCCGAAGAGCGAAGGAGGGCTTAATTGCGGAGCCGCGGCTTTCCAAGCCGTCGAGGTCCTTCAGGCGATCGCTGGGAAAGCCTCGGCCACGTCTGTTGGTCGCTTCCGCCCTCAGCGGGTCGTGGGGGGCCTTCGCTGCCCACACCAGGACGCAGTTCCGGGTTGGGGGAAGCGGGAGGCGGCGTCCCTGAGGGAGAGGAGACGTCAGGGAACTGGCCCCGCCCACGTTTTAAAGGGACAGCCCCACGTTGGAATAGGAGCAGGGAGAAGGGGCGGGGGAGGCGTGAACAGGAAGCAGGGATCCGTGAGATCTTCTAGACTGTAGCAGACAGGCGGAAATTCTTCAGGGGAATCTCAATCAAGCATCTCGTAAAATTGAGCTCTTTATTCCTTCCAAGACTGCTTTTAATTATTTAAGCTCATGACGGTTTTCCAAACCTGAGTTTAAAATGATCGTCATAATAAATATCCAATCAATTATTAAATGATAGTGCATATTACATAAACCCATATAAATGGATAAATCGCACGTGTTCAATAAATAATTGAATAATAAACTGCACATCCAAACATAAATAAATAAATCAAACAGATTAAATAATTAAATCATAAAGGACCTGTCTCCCAAATAAATAGCTAAATAATAAACAGCCTCAGATAAATCAGTGTCAGCACATTGTACTTATGAAATAATACATAATCCTACATCTTGAATAATAAAAGCATAAATAAATAATACCTATTCAATAATACCTAAAAATATCATATTGCGTATGAAATAAATAAGGAAAAATTGATTGAAATTTAAATATTGTGGGATTTCCAAGGGCAAAGTGATAATGCCAAACGTCTAGATTTTGATCATTTACCGTGGGGATTGCTGCGTTGTTCATAAGTATGAAAAGCATTCGTAAGTCACTTTTTTCCAGTGCCGTGGTAACTTCAAACGGTCATTACAAGAATGGTGAGGACAACCGGTGTATGTAATAATAATAGCAGTGGTAGCAATAGGAGTGCCATCCCAAAATATCTGGACTTCAAGAATCCCTTGCAGGGCGGAATCTGGGAAACGGAATGGAGCTGTGTGATTACTGGCCGGATGCCCTTCCTGTCGCCAATGCGGAGTTTTTTCTTTTTACAGCAAATACATTCACATTGAGCCCAAAGAGAGAAATATCTGCTTCTACCTAGGATTGAACTCACAGCCAAATGATTGTGAAGCAAGAGCTCTGCCTCTAGGCCACCGCACCACTCTCCTAATGGATGATTTTGGAAAACTGCAAGAGAAGAAGGAAGACCAACATGATAGTATGGATTGACTACAAAAGGACATTTGACTTCCTACCCCAAGATTAGATAATCGTGCCTGGAAAAAAAATGGTTGAAACATCAAAAGCTTTGTGCCAAGACCAACTGCGCAGCTTAAGACACAATTGTTGGTTGATGGTTGAAAGACTGGGAGAAATTAATATCAAGAGAGGAATTTTTCAAAGAAACTATCACAGAATACAGAACAAAAGAATTGGAAGGGGCTTTGGAGGTCTTCTAGTCCAACCTACCTGCTTGAGCAGAAGACAAGGATGTCAGGTCTCTTCTTAAGCATATCCAGTGATGGAGCACCCACAACTTCTGGTGGCAAGGAGTTCCACTGGTTAATTGCTCCTACTGTCGGGAAATTTATTCTTAACCCTAGGCTGGTTCTCTCCTTGATTAGTTTCCATCCATTGTTTCTTGTCCTGTCTTCTGGTGTTTTGGAAAAATAGGTGGACTTCTTTGCGGCAGCTGGAGGCTAAAACATATGAAGAATGGTTGCAGGAGTTGGGTGTGTCTAGTTTAATGAAAAGAAGGGGTGATAGCAGCCTTCCAGTATCTCCCACAAAGAAGAGGGAGTCAAGCTATTCTCCAAAGCACCTGAAGGCAGGAGAAGAAGCAATGGATGGAAACTCATCAAGGAGAGAAGCCACCTAGAACTAAGGAGAGAAATTTCCTGACAGAAGAATTTAATCATTGGAACAGCTCGCCACCAGAAGTTGTAAGGTGCACTGAAGGTTTTGAAGGAGAGATTGGACAGCCATTTGTCTAAGATCGTCTGCTTGAGCGAGGGGTTGGAATAGAAGACCTCCAAGGTCCCTTCCAACTCTGTTTTTCTGAAGGCTTACTGAGTTCTGCAGAGACCCAATGAAGACCAGAAAAGAGACATGGCGTTCTGGGAGTCGAAGTCAACCCATCTTCATGATGCCAAGGATGAGGAACGCTTCGTTAAACAGCAAATTCATACTTAACATGGAAAGTGAGATTTAAACTGGGGATTGGTGTCCTTCCATCCATTGTTCTCTTTCCTTCTTAGCCTCGGTGGAACATTCTCCAAGGTCCCTGTTAGAAGACAATACCTGCATTCCTAGAAGGTTCTCTATGGTAACCGGAACCCCAGCAACCAATCAGGGTAGCCAGAAGGCTTAAACATGGCTTATGGCATCATCAGAATCTTGGTGGGACCCGGTCAGAGTGATTCCGGTCAACTCTTCAGGTCTTGGAGGTGGCAGCCCGTTATCCCTCTGATATCGTCAAAGGGAAGCAGTCTCTTTGGGTGCTCCTAACCTAGACTCAATAGGGTGAAGAGAGGTGGATCCCGACAGGATACCCCACCTCCACCCGATCCTCTCCGAACCAAACACGTTCCTTTTCCAGACCGTTGGGGAGAGGAACAGGCAGTGGGAGGAAGGGTTTATCCTTTTTATGGAAGGTTGTTGAGATCTTCCAACCAGGGTCCCACAAGACGTGGTCTATACTCCACCACCGTCCTCAGTGGCGGGTCTTTCTCTATATCTCTGAAGTCTTCCCAGAGCCGAGATAGAACCGACCAATTCCCGGAAGGAAATCTCCCCAGCGGAGAAGCTTTCCACCATGGTGGAACACTCGACCTCCACACCGTACGTCTCGGTGATGGACCAGTATGGCTACCAAATTGGCAAAGCCATTGGGCACGGCTCCTACGGGACTGTCTACGAAGCTTACTTCTCCAAGCAGAAGTCCATGGTGGCTATTAAGATCATCTCGAAGAAGAAGGCCTCGGAGGATTATCTCACGAAATTCTTACCCAGGAAATACAGGTCATTCTGGAAGTGGGAGCGGGTGGGTGTTTGTGTACACGTGGGTCTCCCCTGAATGGAAAGCTGTGAATGATCAGAGGTAGGATTCAGCGGTTTGGACCGGTTCGGGTGAACTGGATGTTAAATTTACATCTGCTTCACCAAACCGCTATTTGAACCAACCGGCTGGCCCCGCCCACCTTTCCTTGGCCCCTCCCAGGAGTCTCCCTGAGCCCGATTTGGATCCCAAGTAAGTGCAGGGCCCGTGTAGAGGTTCTGGGAGGGCGAAACACAATGGGCCGAACCAGAAGTTCTAGAAATCCGGAAGCAGGCCTATTCCTAGCTTCTGGAGGCCCTCAGGAGCCCGGGGGAAGCCTCGGGACTCTGGGGAAGGCAAAAAACGGCCCTCCCAGAAGTTCCAGTAGGCCACGCCCACCATGGCCACGCCCACTTAGCAACAGGGCAGCGAACCAGTTGCTGGGATTTTTTTAATCCCACCCTTGTGTGAATCCCTTGTAAACATTTAAACTTCATACCTTTACAGGGGTCCAGCAAATACAGGTCGCCCCTCAACTTACAATAGTGACCGTTCAAACTTAGGATGATACTGAAAAAAAGCAACTTACGGCCGTTTTTCACATTTACGACCACCGTTGCTGCTCCCACCATGGTCATGTGAATCAAAATTCAGATGCTTGGCTGCCACTGACTCGTATTGTGGTGGTTGCAGTGTCCCAGGGGTCACGTGATCCCCTTTTGCGACCTTCTGACGAGCAATGTCAATGGGGAAGCCAGATTCACTTAACGACCGTGGGACTACCTTGACAACTGCAGCGATTTAACTTAACAACTGGGGAGAGAAAGGTCATAAAACGCGGCAAAAGTCACTTCACAAATGTCCTACTTAGCAGCGGAAATGTCGGGCTCAATTGTGGTCGTATCTTGTGGCCTGCCTGTACCAAATGGGAAATTTTCAATGCCTGGTGGGTCATCTTTTGGAAAGGCACTCTGCACTCTCTCAGAGGCACTGTTGCTCCCCCTTAGCTTTTCATTCCTACCTATGTCTTCCTGGTCAGAATTTCAAGACAGGGAACTATCCTCAAAGTCATTTAGTTTTTAGGATATTTTATTTTTTTTCCCCTGCAGCGGAAGAACAGGGCACGCGAGGGAAGGGCGGGTGCAGGCCATGATTCGAACCCCGAGCCTTCTCTTCTTTTTCCAGGTGATGAAGAGCCTCCGCCACAAATACGTCATCAGTTTCTACCAGGCCATCGAGACCACCTCCGCCATTACATCATCATGGAATTGGCACCAAGCGGGGATGTCTTAGAATGGATCCAGAAGTCCGGGGCCTGTTCGGAAGCTCTGGCTGGCAAGTGGTTCTCTCAGCTGACCCTGGGGATCGCCTACCTGCACGGCAAGGGCATCGTGCACCGGTGAGGGGGTGTGTGCGCGCGTACGTGTGTGTTAAATGCGTCCTTCGGGTTTCTAACCCGGCTGGGTTTTTAAATTGGGATCTGGAGTGATCCATGTTGTTCACGGGGGGATTCGAAGCTCTGTCAGCCCTTTGAGGTAGGCCGCTCAGCAATCAAACACCATTTCCATGGGCAATCTTTCTCAATCTTGGTAAGTTTAAGATGGCTGGAACTTCCTTCTTCCCTTCCTTCCTTTCTTCCTTTCCTCCCTCCCTCCCTCCCACCATCCCTTCTTTCTTTTGCCTTTCTCTTTCCTTCCATCCCTTTCCCATCCGTCCCTTTCTTTTCTCTTTTCTATCTTCCTTCCTTCCCTCCCTTTCTTCCTCCAACCCTCCCCCTTCCTTTCTCTTATCTATCTTCTTTCCTCCTTTCTTTCCTTCCGTCTTCTTCCCTCCCTCCCCTCCCTTCTTTCCTTCCTCTTTTCTCCTTTCTTCTCCTTCCTTCCTTCCCTTCCCTTCCCTCCTTCCTTTCTTTTCTCTTCCTTCCTTCCCTTCCTCCCTAACTTCCTCCCACCCTCCCACCCACCATCCCTTCTTTCCTTTCTCTTTTCTATCTTCCTTCCTCCTTTTGTTCCTTCCTTCCATTTTCCTCCCTATTACTGTCCCTCCGTCCCTCCCTTGTTTCTCCATCCCTCCCTCCCACCTTCCTTCTTTCCTTCCTCTTTTCTCCTTTCCTCTCCTTACTTCCTCCCTCCTTCTTCCCTTCCTTTTCTCTTCCTTCCTTCCTTCCTTCCTTCCTTCCTTCCTTCCTTCCTTCCTTCCTTCCTCCCTCCTTTCCTTCCCTCCCTTCTTTCCTTCCTTTTCTCTCTTCCTTCCTTCCTTTTCTCCCTTCCTTTTTTCCTTCCACCTCCCTCCCACCATCCATTCTCTCCTTCCTCTTTTCTTTTTCCTCTCCTTTCTTTTCCGTCCTTCCTCCCTCCCTTCCTCCCTGAGTTCCTTAGAAATTAGGGCTACCTTTATTGGAAAACGGGTGATGCAAAGTCATCCTTGACTTACAACAGTTCATTTAGTAAAGTTACAACGGCATTGGAAAAAGCAATTGATGACCATTTTTCATATTTACAATTGTTGCAGCATCTCCATGGTCACATGATCAAAATTCAGACACCTGGCCACTGACTCATACTTATGATGGTCACAGTGTCCCAGGAAGTGTGTCACATGATCCCATTTTGTGACCTTCTGACCAGCAAAGCCCAGGGGAAGCTGGATTCACTTAACAACTGTGCGACGGACTTAACAACCGTGCCGAGAAAAGTGTTAAAATGAAGCAAAGTTCACTTAACAAATATCCTTCTTAGCCACAGAAATTTGGGGCTCCTCTGAGATTATAAGTTGAGGACTATTTACCTAAACTGGAGGGAAGTTCCCCAGGTTGCAATATTTTGATTGACTGTTCTAATAGCCAATCGTTGCAATGCAGGATGGCCATAAGGGTTCACTTAACAAATGTCTCCCTTAGCCACAGAAATGTGGGGTTCCATTGAGGTCGTAAGTGGAGGATTACCTATAAATCACGAAACTCTGCCCACCTTCAGAAAAATGCAGGTAGTCCTCAACTTATAACCACAATGGAGCCCACCCCAATTTCTGTGGCTGAGGCGTTAAGTGAACTTTTTGCCCCATTTTACATCCTATCCTCCCACTGCTGCTAAGTGAATTGCTGCAGTTTTTAAGTGAGTCATATGGTCGTTAAGTGAATCTGGCTCCCCCCCCCCCCTTGACTTTGCTGGTCAGAAGTTTGCAAAATGTCTGTGTGACTCGCCTGGGGGAGGCTGCACAGACTGGAAAAATGGTCATCCTAAGCAGAGGTGGGATTCAAAAATGTTAGGAACTGTTTCTCTGCCTGGATCCTGGGTGGGCGTGGCCGTGGTGGGCGTGGCCTAGTCGGCCTCCTGCATCGCGGTGTTGGGTGGGCATTTTGCCTTCCCTGGGCTTCGGAGGTTTTCCTCGAGCCTCCAGGAGGGCAAAATGGCCTCCCTGGGCTCCGGAGGCTCTACGGAGGCTGAAAATGGGCCTGCTTCCGGCTTTCCGGAACTTCCAGTTTTCACCCTCCCCAGGCTCCAGAGGCTTTCCTCGAGTCTGTGGGAGGCCCATTTCCCCTTCCCTGGGCTCCGGAGGCTCCCGGGCCCATTCCTGCCCTTCTGAAGCCTCCGGGAGGCCTGTTTTCACCCTTCCTGAATCTCCCTGTGGGCCCTGCACTAACTTGGTATCCAAAATGGGCTGCGTGGGGGCTCCTGGGAGGGGCAAGGTGGTTGAGGCCAGCCAGTTGTTGCAACTACTGGTTCAGTGAACCAGGTATAAAATTAGCACCCGGTTTGCTTGAACCGGGTAGCAGGCCACCTCTGAAGTTAAGTCCCCTTTTTTTCAGGGCCGCTGTAACTTTGAGCAGTTGCTAAACAAACCGTTGTTGAGTCGAGGACCACCCGCAGCAGCATTAGGGCGGTTAGTTGGGTGGGTGGGTGGGTGGCCTTTGTCTTCACCTCTCCCCCGTCGTGCCAACAGGGACTTGAAGCTGGAGAACCTGTTGCTGGACAAGCGGGAGAACATCAAGATCTCAGATTTCGGCTTCTCCAAGATGGTGGCTCCCCAGACGCAGCCCCCTCCCTCCCCGTCCTACCGTATGATGAGCTGCTTCTCCCACCTCAGCCAGACCTACTGCGGCAGCTTCGCTACGCCTGCCCGGAGATCTTGCTGGGCCTGCCCTACAACCCCTTCCTCTCCGACACCTGGAGTATGGGCGTCATCCTCTACACCTTGGTGGTGGCCCACCTGCCCTTCGACGACACCAACCTCAAGAAGCTGCTGCGGGAGACGCAGAAGGAGGTCAACTTCCCCAGCCATGTCCAGATCAACGACGAGATTAAGGTGAGGGGTGGGAGGCCCACCTGGGTGGCTGGGGATGATGGGGCTGACAGTAGCAGCCAAGCTGGTGTTTCTCCATCTTGGTAGGCTGAAGATGTGTGAATTTCCTTTCTTCCCTCCCTCCCTCCCTTCCCCGTTCTGCTTCCTTCCTCTTTTCTTCCTTTCCTCCTTCTCTCCCACTTCTGTTCCTCCACCCTTCTTTCTCTCCTCCCCTTCCTTCTTTCCTGCTACTCCTTCATTCTTTTCTTTCTTCCTCCCTCCCTTTCCTCCTCTCATTCTTCCTTCTCCCATTCTTTCCTTCCCTTCCTTCTCTCCTCCTTTCTTTCCTACCTTCTTCTCCCTCTATCTCTTCCCTCCCTCCTCCTTCCCTTTTCCTTCCTTCCTCACTTCCCTTCCTTCTCCCACTACTCCTTCATTCCTTTTCCTTTTCTTCCTCCCTCTCCCTTCTTCCACCTCCTTCCTCCTTCCTTCCATTTCCTTTCCTCCTCCCTCATTCTCCTTCTCTCCCATTCCTTCCTTCCCTTCCTTTTCTCCATCATTTTCTTCCTCCCTCTCCTTCCACCTCTCCTTTCTTCCACCTCATTCTTTCCTCCTTCCCTCCTTCCTGCCATTTCCTTTCCTCCTCCCTCATTCTCCTTCCCTCCCACTCCTTTCTTCCCTTCCTTTTCTCCATCATTTTCTTCTCCCTCTTCTTCCCCTTCCCTCCTTACTTCCCTTCCTTCTCCCACTACTTTCACTCCTTTTTCCTCCTTCCCTCCCTCCTTCCATTTCCTTTCCTCCTCCCTCATTCTCCTTCTCTCCCATTCCTTCCTTCCCTTCCTTTTCTCCATCATTTTCTTCCTCCCTCTCCTTCCACCTCTCCTTTCTTCCACCTCATTCTTTCCTCCTTCCCTCCTTCCCCTGCCATTTCCTTTCCTCCTCCCTCATTCTCCTTCCCTCCCACTCCTTTCTTCCTTTTCTCCATCATTTTCTTCTCCCTCTTCTTCCCCTTCCCTCCTCTCACTTCCTTTCCTTCTCCACTACTCTTTCACTCCTTTTTCCTCCTTCCTTCCTCCCTCCCTCCCTCCTCTTCCTTTCTTCCTTGCTCTTTCCTTCCCTCCTCTCTGGGTTCCTTAGAGATTGCAGCACCTCTCCGCTCATCCACCCACCCACATCGTCTCCCGTCCTCCCTGCTGCCTTTCTCATCCTTTCTCTTTCATCCGTCCCAGTCTTCTTTTGCTTCAAGACTCCTTTTTTAAATTTTGGCAGAAAATAATTTGGTTCTGAGCCACTCAGAAAACTGACTGTCCAGCCGGGCTAAGTCTTGATCCCTTCCTGGCCAGAATAGTGTGTGTGCGTGTGTGTGTGTGTGTGTGTGGTGGGGGAAGGGATGTCTAGAAGCTTTCATCCCTGGAAGCTTTCTGTCAGAAATGGTGTAGGATCTCCTGCTTGGACGGAGGAAGGGGTCGGTCTAGATGACCTACAAGGTCCCTTCCAACCCTGCTATTCGGTTATTAACTCGCTGCAGCCAACTTGCCACTGGACAAGAGCTACACGAACATCAATAAATGGTGGAAATAGCATCATTAAAGAAAGATTGCCAAAGGAGCCCCCAAAATGAAATGCGAATGACAAAAAGTAAAACGATTAAAAAAAATTATTTCAAGTAAATGGATTGTCCCGCGGCGAGTCGGCTGTGGCAAAGTTGCCCCTTTCTGTCCGAGAACAATGGTTAGGTGTTGGTGAATGCACCCCACGTGGCGTGTGTGTCCCCCAACACGCATGTCCCCGTGGCAGGGTGGGAGAGGTGTGGTCCTGACCACCCAACGGGGCCTTCAGCGTGGAAATCTATCTCCTTCCAGGACTTGATCCGTCGCATCCTGCGCCCGGCTTCGAAACGTCTGAACATCTTGGAGATCCTGAAAGTCTCTTGGGTGTTGAAGTTCTTGGCGGAGAAGCCCACCTCCGAATTGAAGGCCCTGGAGGCCATCTGCGGACCCCGGACGCCGGACGCCGGCAAGAGCACCCTTACGCCCAACACCAAATCTAAGTCTCTCACATTTTCTCCAGACAAAAAAAAACCAGCCAGCCGGACTCGGAGCACGGGGCAGATCAAGCCGTCTAAACATGCAGAGAAAAGCAGCTGAATACCCTATTAAAGAAAGGGAAAACAAAAATGAGAGGCCCTACAATTTTGCAGCTGGCTGTTGGGCTGCGCGGCTGGATTTCTAGCTGCGGGGACATGGCCAGTTATACCCTGGGAAAGCAGGGAGGATCTCATGGCAAGGGGGTCTTTTAAAAAGAGGGAGGGAGGGGGAAGAATGGACCTATAGAGGGGTGGTGGGGTCTGTTTGCTACAGGTAGTCCTTGACTTACGGGAACTCGTTTAGGGACTGTTTGAAGTTACAACGGCACCGAAAGAAGTTTTTCACACTTACGACCTTCGTGTTGTGTGATAAAAATTCGGGTGACTGGAAATCGACTCATAATTACCGTTTCCCCCAAAATGCGACCTACTCTGAAAGTAAGTCCTAGCTTTTATGTGCGCCCAAAATAAGCTCTACCCCCAAATAAGCCCTAATTAAGATCCCGCCCACTCCAGAGAGGATGGGTTAACATTAAGCTAAGATGGGGATAGGGTGGTAGAACTGCCCTACTTACCTTTGGACAGGTGTAGCCAGGCCTCACACACCCCGACACCTGCCTTGCCAGCCCATTTCTTCTGCAGCGGCAAGGCTTTCCTGAAGGCCTCTGGAGCTGATAACAAAGCTCAGGATCGATCCAGAGGTCCATTATCAGCTGCAGAGGCCTTCAGGAAAGCCTTTTTGGGTGGAAAAAAAATGTAAGACAGGGTCTTATTTTTGGGAAACATGGGTATGATGAAGGGTCCCGGAGTCACACTTTGTGATCTTCTGACAAGCAAACTTAGCAACTGACTCATGTTTACGACAGCTGCAGGGTCCTGGAGTCACGTTTTGCGAGCTTCTGACGAAGTCAATGGGGGAAATCAGATCCACTTAACCACTGTGCAGTGATTCACTTAACAATTGTGGCAAGGAAGGTCATAAGATGGGGCAGAAGCTCACTTCACAAATGTCTCACTTAGCGGGTAATGAATGTCTGCAAGAAAACCACCAAGCTCAAAGAGCACAAAGTCTACATCTCTTAAGCATGGAATCCTGGGAGTTGGAAGTTCACATAAACTTGGAATTCTGGGAGTTGAAGTCCATGCATCTTATGCCTGAAATCCTGGGAGGTGAAACCCACATAAGCATGGAATTCTAGGATTTGGAAGTCCATGCATCGTAAAGAGGCTAAGGCTGAAAAAACCTGGGATAAATGCTCATATCAATTGAAGGTCACATATCTTAAGCCTGGAATCCTGAGGTGAAATCGATGTGAGCATGGAATTCTGGGAATTGAAGTTCCTCTCTCTTGAGCATAGAACCCTGAGAGTTGAAGTTCACATAGACATGGAATTCTGGGAGTTGAGGTTCACCTGTCTTAGGCCTAGAACCTTTAAGAGTTGAAGTTCACAGATGTATGGAATTCTGGGAGTTGAATTTCCGCTGTCTTAAGCCTGGAATCCTGGGAGAATTAGCATGGAATTCTGGGAATTGAAGACCAGGCATGATGAGGTTGAAAAACACTGGGATAAATTGGTTCAAAGTGACAAAATGAGGTAAAGATTCATTCTGTAAAAACTCAGGAGCTGATGAAAGAAATCATCAGATTTCTGATTTTCGGCTACCACCACTGTGTTTTAACCTCAGCCATTTTGAAAAGGTTAAGCATAGAATTCTGGGAGTTGAAGTCCGCACTTCTTAAAATGGCCGAACTTTTAAAAAGCAACACTGGTTTGGGGTGCAAATTCCAACAAAAAAAGGGGTTTTTTGGGGGGAAGAAGGGCGATGGAAGAAAACAAACCACACGCCATTCAGTTCAGACAATACATTTCAGGGCACTTTATTCACCGGGCACAGAAAGCAACACAGCAACGGGTCACCGCAGGAGTACACGCGTGTCAGTGGGGGGGCCACGCTTCCCCCGCACCATCCCAACTCCTGCCCACAAGTCAATTTGAAAAGAAAAAGACAGAGCAAGCTAGCTTTAAAACAGAAAAGAGAAAACACCAGGCGCAAGTTGAAGCAAACTATTAACCAACAACCCCACCCACCCGCCCAGCAAAAAAACAAAAACAAAAAAAACACCCGTTAACAGATACACGCTACCAATGAAAACCAGGACAGAACAATACCTCCAGTCCAAACTAAACCACAATTTTTCTCCCTTATTCCCTGATAATCCCCACCCCTTGCCCGCCCATCGACCCTCCCTCCCTCCTTCCATCCATCCATCCGGCCTTCCAAGGTGGAACGCCCCCCGCCCCGTCCCCCCCGCCCGAAACCCACCCACCCTTAAATTCCTTTGCAACACGCATGGGAGGAGGAGGAGAATCCTAGACTGCATCGTTTGCACCACCGGAGTGTGTGTTCTGTGTTGGTGTGTTTGGCAACAGACGGAGCTGACAACTTGCCCTAAAGGAGACAAGAGACCAACAGGAGAGAGAAGAAGAGAGAGACCAACACTCACGGGAACGGCACCTCCAAAACCGGACAGAAAGCGAAGGACAGACCAGAGGGTCAAAAACTCTTGAGAATTGTCCCCCCCCAAAAAGCTTCATTTTCAGGCTGTGTTTGCGTGTCACACGCCGTCCGCTCCTCCTGAGCCCCCGCAAGGATGGGCCAAAATCCTGTTGTTGTTTTTTTGAAAACTGAAAAAGAAAAAAAGTTAATCTCCAGATGATTTCAAGATTCAGTCTTTATCTGGGGGGAGGAGAATGGGGGGGCAGGTCTTTTAAGCCCCAATCACCCCTCCCTCCCCGAACAGGCTCCCGTTTTCTATATTGTAGATATATATATATATATTTATATTTATATAAATCTGTCTATAAAACTCTTTACATTCGGCACGTAAGGTCATTTTAGGCAGGGGTGTGTGTGTGTCTGTGACTTCCGGCCCTCCCCTCTTTTTGTTGTTGTTGTTGTTGTTGTTGTTTCTTTCCCCACCCCACCCCTCCCCGTAACCATGGAAACCGGAGGGGGACAAAATGGTTCCCCTCCATCTCTTTTCTGCCTCTTTCTCCGAAGAAAACCAAGGGAGGCGAGGAGGAAGCGGTGGGGGAAGGAAATTTCCCACAATGGCATCACGACACCCAGGCGGCAAGCTGTTTCATTTCCTCGTCTTCCTCATCCAGGGAGGCCGAGGGCACTTTGGAAGCTGCGGGGAGGAAAAGAGGCAGGATTTGAACCCGTGACGTCGCTTGAAAAGGGGCGTTGCCCTCTGTGTTCAACTTCTGCTGGGCAGGACTAGTGCCCCCCCAATTATCCAGAGCTGGTACCCAGGCAATTGTACAGGTAGTCTCCCTAGGCTTTTTTTTTTTTTTTTAACAGATTAACAGAGTGGGAAGGGACCTTGTAGGTCATCTAGTCCAACCCCCTGCCCATGCTTATTTTGTGAGCAAAGTTACAACCAGCGCTGAAAAATGGGACTTGTGACCGTTTTTCTTCACGCTTAACGACCTAGGCAACGTGATCACGTTATCGAAATTCGGAGGCTTGGCAACCGACTCGTATTTATGATGGTCGCAGTGTCCGGGGGTCACGTTTTTGTGATTTTTCTGGCAAGCAAAGTCCATGGGGAAAGCTGGATTCACTTCACAACACTGCAACTAACTGAATGACGGCAGGGATGGTGGCAAAGAAAGGTCGTAAAATGGGGCAAAACTCCCTTGGCAAATGTCTCCCTTAACGACAGCGATGTTAGACTCAATTGTGGTTCTAAGTCGAGGACGGTCTGTACACCTGCCACAACTAGGTCACACTGAAGTGAGGGTGTTTTCGTGATATGATACAGGTGGTCTTGACTTAGAACCATTCTTTTAGTGACCAAAGTTACAACTCATTGAACAGTCCTCATATTTATGAGCAGTCCTCATACTTATGACCGTTGCGGCATCCCTGAGGTGAAATCATTAAAATTTGGCCGGTTGGCAACCGACATGCATTTTTATGGTTGAAGTGTCCCGGGGTCATGTGGCTGTCATTTGTGACTTTCCCAGCCGGCTTCAGACCAGAAAATCAACGGGGAATCTGAAGGTGGATTCATTTAACGAATGTCTGCTTCGCTTAACGAACGCTGGGTTTCACTTAACAAAAAGGGTCGAAAAACTGGGTGTCAGTCCATTAACCCACGCTTTGCTGAGCGACAGAAATGTCAGCCGCTCCTGCGGTTGTAAGTCGCGGATTACCTGCGTTAAGCTTTGGGGGCCTGCATGTTGTCATACCTGGCACACTGGGGAGGCGAGAAGAGGGGACATTGGGGAGCTCCGGACTGGCCTGCCCAACATTCAGAAGTTCCTTGTCCAGATCTTCTTGTTCCATCTCTTCCAGTTCGGCCAGCAGCTCATCCTGTGAAGGCAGAAGGGCGAGATTCGCATTCAGTGCAGGGGAGGACAAGAGGAGCAAGCAGAGGAGGAAAAGGAAGAGGACAGAAGGAAAAGGAAAAGAAGGAGGAGAAGGAGGAAGGGGAGGAGAGGAAAAGGAAGAGAAAGAGGAGGAGGAAGAGGAAAAGAGGAGGAAGAAAAAGGAAGAGAAGGAAAAGGAAGGAGGAAGAGAGAAGGAAGAGAGAAGGAAAAGGAAGAGGAGGAGGAAGGGGAGGAGAGGAAAAGGAAGAGAAAGAGGAGGAGGAAGAGAAGAAGGAAAAGGGGGAGAGGAAAAGAGGAGGAAGAAAAAGGAAGAGAAGGAAAAGGAAGAAGAGAGAAGGAAAAGGAAGAGGAGGAAGAGGAAGAGAGAAGGAAAAGGAAGAGGAGGAGGAAGGGGAGGAGAGGAAAAGGAAGAGAAAGAGGAGGAGGAAGAGGAAAAGAGGAGGAAGAAAAAGGAAGAGAAGGAAAAGGAAGGAGGAAGAGAGAAGGGAGAAGGAAAAGGAAGGAGGAAGAGGAAGAGAGAAGGAAAAGGAAGAGGAGGAGGAAGGGGAGGAGAGGAAAAGGAAGAGAAAGAGGAGGAGGAAGAGAAGAAGGAAAAGGGGGAGAGGAAAAGAGGAGGAAGAAAAAGGAAGAGAAGGAAAAGGAAGAAGAGAGAAGGAAAAGGAAGAGGAGGAAGAGGAAGAGAGAAGGAAAAGGAAGAGGAGGAGGAAGGGGAGGAGAGGAAAAGGAAGAGAAAGAGGAGGAAGAGGAAAGAGGAGGAAGAAAAGGAAGAGAAGGAAAAGGAAGGAGGAAGAGAGAAGGGAGAAGGAAAAGGAAGGAGGAAGAGGAAGAGAGAAGGAAAAGGAAGAGGAGGAGGAAGGGGAGGAGAGGAAAAGGAAGAGAAAGAGGAGGAGGAAGAGAAGAAGGAAAGGGGGAGAGGAAAAGAGGAGGAGGAAAAAGGAAGAGAAGGAAAAGGAAGAAGAGAGAAGGAAAAGGAAGAGAGAAGGAAGAGGAGGAAGAGAGAAGGAAAAGGAAGAGGAGAAGGAAGGGAGGAGAGGAAAAGGAAGAGAAAGAGGAGGAGGAAGAGGAAAAGAGGAGGAAGAAAAGGAAGAGAAGGAAAAGGAAGGAGGAAGAGAGAAGGAAGAGAGAAGGAAAAGGAAGAGGAGGAGGAAGGGAGGAGAGGAAAAGGAAGAGAAAGAGGAGGAGGAAGAGAAGAAGGAAAAGGGGGAGAGGAAAAGAGGAGGAAGAAAAAGGAAGAGAAGGAAAAGGAAGAAGAGAGAAGGAAAAGGAAGAGGAGGAAGAGGAAGAGAGAAGGAAAAGGAAGAGGAGGAGGAAGGGGAGGAGAGGAAAAGGAAGAGAAAGAGGAGGAGGAAGAGGAAAAGAGGAGGAAGAAAAAGGAAGAGAAGGAAAAGGAAGGAGGAAGAGAGAAGGGAGAAGGAAAAGGAAGGAGGAAGAGGAAGAGAGAAGGAAAAGGAAGAGGAGGAGGAAGGGGAGGAGAGGAAAAGGAAGAGAAAGAGGAGGAGGAAGAGAAGAAGGAAAAGGGGGAGAGGAAAGAGGAGGAAGAAAAAGGAAGAGAAGGAAAAGGAAGAAGAGAGAAGGAAAAGGAAGAGGAGGAAGAGGAAGAGAGAAGGAAAAGGAAGAGGAGGAGGAAGGGGAGGAGAGGAAAAGGAAGAGAAAGAGGAGGAAGAGGAAAAGAGGAGGAAGAAAAAGGAAGAGAAGGAAAAGGAAGGAGGAAGAGAGAAGGAGAAGGAAAAGGAAGGAGGAAGAGGAAGAGAGAAGGAAAAGGAAGAGGAGGAGGAAGGGGAGGAGAGGAAAAGGAAGAGAAAGAGGAGGAGGAAGAGAAGAAGGAAAAGGGGGAGAGGAAAAGAGGAGGAGGAAAAAGGAAGAGAAGGAAAAGGAAGAAGAGAGAAGGAAAAGGAAGAGAGAAGGAAGAGGAGGAAGAGAGAAGGAAAAGGAAGAGGAGAAGGAAGGGGAGGAGAGGAAAAGGAAGAGAAAGAGGAGGAGGAAGAGGAAAAGAGGAGGAAGAAAAAGGAAGAGAAGGAAAAGGAAGGAGGAAGAGAGAAGGAAGAGAGAAGGAAAAGGAAGAGGAGGAGGAAGGGGAGGAGAGGAAAAGGAAGAGAAAGAGGAGGAGGAAGAGAAGAAGGAAAAGGGGGAGAGGAAAAGAGGAGGAAGAAAAAGGAAGAGAAGGAAAAGGAAGAAGAGAGAAGGAAAAGGAAGAGGAGGAAGAGGAAGAGAGAAGGAAAAGGAAGAGGAGGAGGAAGGGGAGGAGAGGAAAAGGAAGAGAAAGAGGAGGAGGAAGAGGAAAAGAGGAGGAAGAAAAAGGAAGAGAAGGAAAAGGAAGGAGGAAGAGAGAAGGGAGAAGGAAAAGGAAGGAGGAAGAGGAAGAGAGAAGGAAAAGGAAGAGGAGGAGGAAGGGGAGGAGAGGAAAAGGAAGAGAAAGAGGAGGAGGAAGAGAAGAAGGAAAAGGGGGAGAGGAAAAGAGGAGGAAGAAAAAGGAAGAGAAGGAAAAGGAAGAAGAGAGAAGGAAAAGGAAGAGGAGGAAGAGGAAGAGAGAAGGAAAAGGAAGAGGAGAAGGAAGGGGAGGAGAGGAAAAGGAAGAGAAAGAGGAGGAGGAAGAGGAAAGAGGAGGAAGAAAAGGAAGAGAAGGAAAAGGAAGGAGGAAGAGAGAAGGGAGAAGGAAAAGGAAGGAGGAAGAGGAAGAGAGAAGGAAAAGGAAGAGGAGGAGGAAGGGGAGGAGAGGAAAAGGAAGAGAAAGGGGAGGAGGAAGAGAAGAAGGAAAAGGAGGGAGAGGAAAAGAGGAGGAAGAAAAACAAAGTGAAGGAAAAGGAAGAAGAGAGAAGGAAGAGGAGGAAGAGAGAAGGAAAAGGAAGAGGAGGAGGAAGGGGAAGAGAGAAGGAAAAGGAAGAGGAGGAGGAAGGGAGGAGAGGAAGAGAAAGAGGAGGAGGAAGAGAAGGAAAAGGAGGGAGAGGAAAAGAGGAAGAAAAAACAAAGAGAAGGAAAAGGAAGGAGGAAGAGAGAAGGAAGAGGAGGAAGAGAGAAGGAAAAGGAAGAGGAGGAGGAAGGGGAGGAGAGAAGGAAAAGAAGAGAGGAGGAAGAGGGGAGGAGGAGGAGGAGGTCTGTGGGGTGGGGAATTCTGGGAGTTGAAGTCCCCTTATCCCTCTGGAGGCCACCCATGGATCTCTCAGCCCTCCTTACCTCATCCACATCATCCCCGAGCCGACCGGCTTAGATATGGCATCCGAGATCTGTTGGGCGATGTCCTGCTGTTCGGTGATTTCGGCCATTAAGTCGTCCACTTTGTCGATGTCCCTGGAGGGGGTAGGAAGAGAAGGAGAAAGCTCTGGGGCTCCTTGGGGGTCTCTGAGACTGGCGGGGTTTTCTTGGGAGACCTTTCATGAGCCAACTAAAGCACGTCATCAGTGCTAGAAGGGAGTGGGGCTTGCGAAGAGGAGGAGAGGGGAGGAAGAGATGGTAGAGGAGAAGGGGAGGAGGAAGAGGAGGAAAAGGAAGAGAAGGACTGTGGGATCCTTGGTGGTCTCTGAGCTTGGTGGTTTTCTTGCAGACGTTTTGTGCCCTGGCTATGTAACGTCATCAGTGCTAGAAGGCAGTGGTGTTTGAAGAGAAGAGGAAGGGCAGGAGGAGGAAGAGCAGGTCGGGAGGAAAAGGGAGAAGAAGCGGAGGAGGAAGAGGATGACGACTGTGGAGTGCTTAGGGGTCTCCAAGCTTGGGGGTTTTCTTGCAGACATTTCAAGGCCTGGCTAGGTAACATCATCAATGGCACAAGGGAGGAGGAGGACTGTGGGGTCCTTGGTGCTCTCTGAGCTTAATTATTTTCTTGCAGACATTTCATTACCCAACTAGGTAACATCATCAGTGGTAGAAGGGAGTAGGGTTTGTGAAGCGGAGGGAGAAGAGGAGGAGGAGAGAAGGAAAAGGAAGAGGAGAAGAAGAGAAGAGGAAGAGGAGGAGGAGGAGGAGGAGGAGTCTGGTGTGGGGAATTCTGGGAGTTGAAATTTGCCCTTGTCTTGAAATGGCCAAGGTTGAAAAAAAAAACCAAAAAAAAACCCCACACTGCTCTAAGCTAAAAGCAAAACATGGACCAGATTTTTGAGTCCAGAGAATCGGGCTGCTTCTTCTATCGATCGCTTGGGGAAAAAGCGCTACTACTCACATATGCTGGTGAGCCTCTTTCATGGCCCGAGCCGCGTCCGACATGGTCTTGAGCACTTCGGTGTTGGTGGTGGCATTTTCGAGGGCCTCGCGTTGGAATTCGATGGTGGATAGGGTCCCGTCGATTTGGGCCAGCTGTTGCTCGTAGCGTTTCTTCCTCTTGAGAGCTTGCAAAGCAGCTGCCGCGAACGAAGGCAACAAATGCATGCAGCCACCCCATGTTTCTAGTCCTCATGGAGGTCAGAAGCATGTGGATGTTTATTAAGACCCCCCACCCCCAAATATAAGACAGGACATTTGTGTTACTCGTGCAAGGAGGGATGCAAACAGCCATACTGCAAATCCCCTCTATGCAGACTTGGTTTGCTCTCTCTCTCTCTCTGTTTCTCTCTCTCTCTTTCTCCTCTTTCACTCTCCCCTCTCTTCTCTCTCTCTCTCTCACAGGCGTGTTACTCACTTAACAAGTGACTCACTTAACCACTGGGGCAAGAAAGGTCGTAAAATGGAGCAAAATTCACTTAACGCCTCACTTAGCAGCAGAAATTTTGGGCTGTAACTTGTGGTCATAAGGCCTCCTTGTAGTCTTTCTCTGGGATTTTACCATTTAACCTCACTTTAAAATGTGTGGACTTCAACTCCAAGAATTCCCTAGTCAGATAACAGATAATCAGACTTGGAAGGGACCTTGTAGGTCATCTAGTCCAACCCCCCCGCCCAAGCGGGAGACCCTACACCCTTTCTGACAGATGGCAGTCCAATCTCTTCTTGAAAGTCTCAAGTGATGGTGCTCCCACAACTTCCGAGGGCAACTTCTGTTCTATGGGTTGATTGTTCTCACTGTCAGAAAATTTCTCTTTATTTCCAGGTTGAATCTCTCCTGGTTCAGTTTCCTTGTCTGGCCTACAGATGCTTTAGAGCAGTGGTCGCCAACCTGTGGGCTGGGGACCACCAGTGGTCCGTGAGAAAGTTTTGTTGGTCTGCAGAAAAATGTCACCCCCAAAGCAATTAATCCAGGCTGCGTGGGAACACAAGGCTTGCATCGCTTGCATTGCGAACAACACGAGGTAGTGAGGGGAGGGGGGAAAGGGGGGGACTTGCCCCACTCACCCCACGCGCCTGGCCTGGCCACCGGGCTGCTTCTTTCTGCTTCTTTCTTCTTCTGCTTTTGTCTGCACACAAGGAAAGCAGCAAAAGTCTTTCTTTCTCTCCCCCAAACTCCGCCAGAAACGAGTCTTTGGGACCCTGCAAGGCCTCCTGCTCCAAGAGGCTGCGTCAGTCTGGCGGAGTTTGGGGGAGAGAGAGAAAGACTTCCTGCAGACTTTTGGGGGGATTTTCCCAGGGTCTCTGCTGTGCTGCTTTTTCTGCAGAGACCCTGGGAAAATCCCAAAAAATGTCTGCAGGAAAATCCCCCACCCTGTTTTCCTACCGATTGATCGTTCTTGATTTGGGATCGTGGGATACCGTCTCTCTCTCTCTCTTTTTCCCTGAGTATGGAGCTGAAAAGCAGGTTAGGAATGTGGCTGCCTTGGAGGGTTTGTGTGTCTAGGGGGGGACGTGTGTGTGTGTGTGTGTGTGTGTGAGAGAGAGAGAGAGAGAGAGAGAGAACATCACTGCCAACCCATCTCTCTCTCTTTCTCTCTCTCCCACCTACGTCAGCAAGCCACTGCCACTCAAATTTAAAATTATGAGTTTGCTGGTCCTTGAGGCCCAAAAGGTTGGCGACCCCTGCTTTAGAGTTTAGAAAATATCTAAATAGTCGGCATAGCATAGCCTGCTGGGGAATTCTGGGAGCTGAAGTACAGACACCTTAATGGACCTGCGGTTGAGAAACGGCTACACTCTAGGAATTTAAAATGGTTTCCTATGGCCGTTACTTATCAGCCGGACTTTAAGTAAATCCAGACAAGGTCAGCCAGCATGGATAAAGATATTCTAAAACAAAGAGATCTGGGAGTTTAGGATTTAAACTGATATGGGTTTTTTTAACTTTCTGTCTTTAAATCTAAAAAGAGGTATAAATAATATCAGGGCGGGAGAGAGGGGAGGAGCTGGCGTCGTGACGGTACGGTCTGCAATTGAGCTCCAAGATTGCAGCCGATATCTCAGCCCCTGGTCGGTCCAAACGGACCTAAACCGTCCCGTAGAGACGGTGATAGTGAAGGGCACATCCTGTGGATCCCAAGGACAACGCAAAGTCCCTGGTTGATCCAGGAGAAGCCCTTTGCCAGCGGCGGAGAGGCAGCCATTAAGCTGCTGAAGTCGGGACAGCTCGGAATGGAAGAGACTGAAAGATAAAGTGTGTCAGTTGGGTGAGAACTTTTTTTTACTATTATTCTGAGACTTAAAGGACACCCTAAGAAAAAGGGAAATCTGTAAAAGTTTTGACAGAACTGAGTAAGTATGTTTTTAAATGGAAACGTCAAAGTGAAGCTTGGCTTTTTATTTTTTCACTTTTTTTTTTCTACTGGACTTCTATCATGATTTAGCTCTGTTAACTGGACTGGTTTTTCCATATATATAGTTATTCTTTCTTCTCTTTTTTGATTTTTAATTTTTAGATTAGAGGCTCCCTTTAGTAATCAATCTATCTATCTATCTATCTATCTATCTATCTATCTATCTATCTATCTATCTATCTATCTATCTATCTTTTCTTAAGTTTTCGCTGGTACTTACATGTATGGCATTCAGCTTTGTTCAGGGTATTTTCCCGTCATTGTAGTTGTGCTTTTAAAGTTGTGCGATGTTTCTGCAGAATCTCATCTGCCATTATCAGGCTTCTGTCATCTTCTATAGAAGCCTGATGATGGCAGATGAGATTCTGCTGAAACGCCGCTACAACTTTAAAAGCACAACTACAATGACGGGAAAATCCTCAACAAAGCTGAATGCCATATATATATGTGTGTGTGTGTATGTGTATATATATATATATATGTGTGTGTGTGTGTGTATATATATATATTTTTTTTTTTCTTTCCTTTTTAAACTTTTATTACGTACTATCTGAGAAAGTCGGGGGAGTAAGAACAAAGAAACTGCCAACTAGAGGCTTGAAAATATTTTACTTGAAGTTTAGAGAACTGTGAAAGATTCCTCTTTCAAGGACATTGCAATTTGATAAGATAGAGGGAAGAACATGAGAGTGTTATTACAGGTGTTCTTCTGGACTCCTATCAACAATTGAAGTTGAAGCTTGTGGAGAAGAGACTTTTAGTTAGAGCCTTGGATAATTATATAAAGTGCAGTGTGTTCTTTTTTATTTTATTTTTAGCTGTGCCGCCCCTCCTCACCAGTCTTACTGTACTCTTTTCCTTTTTTTTTCTCCTTAAAGGAAAAAAATCTTCATTTTTGTAATATTTTTATTTTTGCCTTTTGCTTTAAAGGGAAAGCCTCAGAATCTCTCCTTTCTCTTTTTCTATTGGGATTTTCTTTTTTGCCATTCATATTTTTGGTTCATCTTTATGGTTTTTCTTTGTTTTTTTATTTTTCACTTTTGAGACCTCTCAATTGGATTAAGGTGTGAAGAACCTGAAGAAATTTTCTCTCTCATTCCTTTTTTTGTTATTATTGGGCTTTTTTCTTTTTCTTATTTCCATTTTTTACCTTGGATTACAAATGACCATTTTATAATTGGATTAAGATCTTGAAGAACCTGAAGAATTTTTCTTTCCTTTTATTGGGCTTTTTATCTTTTACCACCTCTACCCCGCATTTTGGATTATAATTGGCTACTTGAATTTGAAGATTTCGACGTTCAAAATGAGTAGGAAACTCATACCTTCTGGCGCCTCAACTTCCACTTCCGCCTCCCCACCATCTGGAGGTCAACGCTTAATTCAGACAATGTTAAAGCAAGATAAAGAACAAGAAAAAATGACTCTGCAGATGATTATGCAAGGAATCCAAGACATTGATTTGTCCATTAAAGATATTAAAACAAAATCAGATATCATTGAAAAGAGAATAGAGAATATTGAACAAAGAACAGAGAATATTGAACAAAGAACAGGCAAGATTGATGAAAAAATTGAAAATATTCAGCAAATGATGGTGAAATATGATGAGAGATTCCAAAAAATTGAAGAAGAAGATAAACAAAGAGAGAAGATTGGAAATATTGACAGCAGACCAACAGTGGTTGAACAAGATAAAAGTGGGATGCTGAAGTGGGAGATGGACAGGTCAGAATTCTATCTCAGATTTCAAAATATAGAGGAAGAAAAAGGTCAAAACCTAGCTGCGATAATGATAGAAATTCTGGCTGAAGCCTTGGAAATAAGAGAGGAAAAGATGATGGATGGAGTAGATGAGGTATATCGAGTCTTTACAAGATATGCGATGAGAAACAACTTACCAAGAGAAGTTCACATTAGACTTACAAAAAAATCCATTAAAACACAAATATTACAAGTGGCAAGAGAGAAGACGTTGAAATATAAAGGCAAGGAGATTGTGGTTTTAAAACATACCTAGAAGAGTGAGAGAGAGAGAAGAGAATATCGATTCCTGACTAAAATGTTACTGAAAAAGGAGGTGAATTACAGATGGTTGATTCCAGAAGGACTAATGTTTACATGGCAAGAACAGAGACACAGAATTGATTCAATTGAGAAAGCAGAACTTGTCTACGCAGAATTTCTTGGAAGGAGAGAGGAAGAGGCAGAAAAAAAGGTCTCACTAATTGAATTCCAAGAGGACCAAATGGGGACTGAAAAAGAGGAAGGCGTAGTAGGTGGACAGGTGGAGATCAAAGAACAACGTGAACCAAGATCTATGAGAGCTGCCAAACCTAACTACAAGATATAACCATGGAAGAGAAAAAACTGATTACAATGAATATAAATGGACTTAATTCAGCTGTTAAAAGAAGGAAATTTTTTTTCACAAATTTAGAGAAACTAAAATTTGATATAATTTGCTTACAAGAAGTACATATCAAAAAACAATATGAACAATTGTTGGTACAGCCAAAATTAGGGAAAATATTTACTTCTTTGACGCAATGTAAGAAAAGAGGAGTGGTTTTATACATTAAAGAGGCTATCCCAGCAAAATTGATTTATACTGATGAAGATGGAAGAGCATTAATGGTGGAAATAATGGATAATAATATGAAAACACTCCTGATTGCAATTTATGCTCCGAATGATAAACAAGAAGAATTTTACAAAAAATTAAACATGAAAATAACTGGACTGGACTATGTCAATATAGTTATGATGGGAGATTTTAATGGAATTGTGGACAATAAACTGGACTATACAGCAACAACAATAACAAAGCAAAACAGAAAGACCCTCCCTAAATCCTTTTTTAAAATGACAGATGAATTAAATTTAAAAGATATATGGAGAGAAAGAAATGCTAAAACAAAGCAATATACTTTTTATTCAAATAGACATTTATCAAGGTCCAGATTAGATATTATATGGATCTCAACAGAACTAATATCTAACATTCAAGAAACAAACATTGAAACAGGTACTTGGGCAGACCATAATCCAATGACAATTAAATGGAAAGGACAAAAAAAAAAGATTGAGATGGACGTTAAATAATACTATTTTAAAGGAAAAAGATTTTACACAATGGATGGAGAAAGAATTGGCCTTTTTCTTTAGAGAAAATAAAAAAGAAGATATTCAATTCAGAATGTCTGGGACACAATGAAGGCATATGCTAGAGGCTTGATAATAGACTATATAAGAAAAAAGAATATTAGGAAAAGGCAAGCCACTAAAGTTTTAGAAGATGAGTATAAAAGACTTGAAAAAGAACTACAGAAAATGCCACAGAAAAAAGACATTAAACTAAAACTGGACATAATCAAACATAAAATGGGCCAAATAGAGAAAGAAGAATTGGCACAGAAAATTAGAAGTGCTAAACAGAACTATTTTGAAGATGCAAATAAACCAGGTAGATGGTTAGCATACAAATTGAGAAAGGAGAAAGAATCAAGGAAAATATCACAATTAATAGATGACCAAGGCCAGGTTTGCTATGGTAATAAAGAGAAAAAGGAAATTATTCGAGATTTTTATGGGCAACTATATAACCAAGAGAATATTGAGGAGGAAAAAGTCAAACAGTATCTACAGAATGCTAATCTACCCAAGATACCTAAAGAGACTGAAAAAACATTAGAAAGTAATATAACAATGATGGAATTAACTGAAGCACTTAAGAAGCAAAACAATGGGAAAGCACCAGGTCCAGATGGGCTTCCGGCAGAATTTTATAAAACACTACAAGAATCACTGAGCATTCCACTGCTAGAAGTCATGAATGAAGCTATGTTAAAGAAGATGATACCTAAAACATGGTCAGAAGCTTATATTATACTTATTCCAAAAGAAGAGGCTGATCCATTGCAAATTAAGAATTATAGACCTATTTCTTTACTAAACGCAGACTGTAAAATCTTTGCTTCAATTTTGGCAGAAAGACTTAAAAAATACTTAAATAACTTTATTCACCTAGATCAAAATGGATTTCTGCCAAAGAGACAAATCAAAGACAATATGAGAGTAATCCTGGACACTTTGGAATATTATGAGGCACATCCCGAAAAACAAATGGCTTTGATATTCTTAGATGCCCAAAAGGCATTTGATAATGTGAATTGGAGATTTATGTTACTATTATTGGAACAGATGGGTTTTGCCAGAAAATTTATCCAAGCAATAGAAGCTATATACCATAAGCAAGCGGCAAAGGTAATGATAGAGTGAGAATTCACAGATCCTATTAATATAAGAAAAGGTACAAGACAAGGATGCCCTCTATCACCTTTGCTATTTGTATTGACTTTGGAAGTGTTGAATAGAAATATTAGAGATGATAAAAGCATAAAAGGAATGAAAATTAAAAAGGAAGAATTTAAATTGTAAGCCTTTGTGGATGACTTATCCTTTATTTTGGAAGACCCTTTAGAAACAGCTCCAAAGCTATTGGAAAAGATAGAGACATATGGTGAGGTGGCTGGTTTGAAAATAAATAAAGATAAAACAAAGATTTTGACAGAATATGTTACTAAGTCAAAGAGAAGAACTGGCAGACCTATTGAAAATTCAAGTCACCAACAAGGTCAAGTATTTGGGGATATACTTGACACCAAGATGCAGTACATTAAAAGAGAACAATTATATTAAACTTAAACAACAGATAGCGTTAGACTTGAAGAAATGGGAAAATCTACAACATCACTAATAGGGAGAATCTCAACAATCAATATGAATATCCTACCCAGAATCTTATATTTGTTTCAAACAATACCAATCAGGCTTGGAAAAGACTATTTTGAAGAGTTAAATAAAATTGTGTTGAAGTACATATGGCAAGGTAAGAAAGCGAGAATAAAGTTAAAACTTTTACAAGATGCCAGAATTAGAGGAGGTTTTGGTTTGCCTGATTGGGAGTTGTACTATCAAGCTGCACATCTGATGTGGGCCAAGGAATGGATAACACTAAGAAAGACTAGATTGTTGACATTAGAAGGTCATGATTCGTTGTTGGGCTGGCATGCCTTTCTATGGTATAAGGGAACTAAAATGCAGGGCTATTTTAGAAGACATTATATAAAAGGAGTCTTTGTGGTTAAATTGGGAGAAGATCAAAAGACAATGTTATTTGAAAATTCCAGTTTGGTTATCGACCATTGAACCATTTTCCTATCCTATAATTTATAAGAGGGAACAAACAGTTAGATATGGGGAAATACTGGATGAAAAGGGTGAACTTAAATCGATGCAACACTTAGAGGAACAAGGTATAAAGATGAATTGGTTTTCATATGCGCAAATACATTCAAGGTATGATGAAGATTTTAAAACAGAGGGATTTTATGATAAATTGACTGATTTAGATAAGATCTTGACAGGTACTGATGAAAAGGTGTTTAAAAAATTATATGGTTATTTACTGGAAATTAAATTAGAGGAAGAACAAGTCAAAGAAACTATGATTGCTTGGGGGAAGAATTTTGGATATGGGATTGATTTAGAGAAATGGCAAAAATTGTGGTCTCAAAAAGAAAATCTGTATAAGATGTTTTACAGGTGGCACTTTCCCCCGACAAGAATAGCAAGAATGTTCAAGAATAAATCTGAAAAATGCTGGAAATGTCATCAGATACCTGGCTCATACTACCATATGTGGTGGACTTGCGAGGATGCTAGAAAATACTGGACTAAAATTCGCATGTGGTTGGAAAAAATGACAAAGAAACAAATAGATTTGAAACCAGAGATCTTTCTATTGGGAATCTTACCTGATACATATAACAAAGATTTGAAATACCTGATTGTAAATGTATTAACAGCAGCTAGGATTGTATTTGCTAAAAACTGGAAAAATGAGAAAATACCACTGCAGGAAGAAATTATTAAGAAAATATTGGAATGTGCTGAAATGAGTAGATTGACATTTGAAATTAGAGAAGAGGATAAACAATTTTATAAAATTTGAGACTTTTTCTATCAATGGTTGGATGATAAAATACAATAGTAGAATATTTAGAATTTTAAATAATGAATATAAAAAGAGATATTTTTTTTTAATTTAATATCACATTTATAAAATGTCTTCAGGATAGATTTGGTATGATTATATAATTTGTTATAAAATAAATTAAGTAAATTATAGTTATCTCGCAAAGTATGAATGAATAAAATCATAGTCAAATGATCGTTTGATAGTGATACTAGGGTATATAATCTTTGATTGATGAGTTATTATGTAATGTAACTGTAATT
This sequence comes from Pseudonaja textilis, assembly GCF_049901715.1. NCBI lineage: Eukaryota > Metazoa > Chordata > Lepidosauria > Squamata > Elapidae > Pseudonaja > Pseudonaja textilis. The sequence continues at coordinate 126,171,004 of NC_142008.1, read as the reverse complement.
GAGACTACGAAATGAATGCACAAAAACTGGTAAACCAACCGACACACTGTTTATATATTTATGAAAGAAAACTGGATGTTTTTATGTTTTGTTTGTTTGTTTGTTTTTAAAAACTAATAAAAATGTTTTCAAAAAAATAATAATATCAGGGCTCATCCCTTTTATGAAAAGGGTTTTTTATGAAGACATTGAACTCAGGGAAGTTCAAATGTTTTGGGAAATCAAAATCAAGATTCCAGATTTTTGAGGGCCCTGAAATTAAATTACCCCAAAGAGAATATTTGTAATTCAGGGTTGAGCTGTGGGGTCCTGGGTGGTCTCTGAGCTTGGTTGTTTCCTTGTAGATGTTTCATGATCCAACTCGGTAACAACATCAGTGCTAAAAGGGAGTGGGGTTAGCGGAGAGGAAGAGGACTGTGGGGTCCTGGGTGGTCTCTTAGCTTGGTTGTTTCCTTGCAGACATTTCATGACCCAACTAGGTAATGTCATCAGTGCACTAATTATGTTAGGCACTGATTGTTGTAATGACGAGGCAGTCGAGTTGTTTGATCATGAACAACTGAATCATGATGATCTTTATTGGAGTCTAGTCTTGCATTTATACACATTTTTAATTATCCTCCATCATTGGTTAACTTTGGTTACTGCTTAACTTTCGTTACTGTTTAGCACAGTAATCCATACAATTAATTATCTCTAGTTAAAGTCTAACATATGTTTACTTCCTCTCTCTAATCCTCCTTTAGATTAGTGACTTTGTTTACCTGAGTTATATTTGCTTGGAAACATTCTTTATCTGAGGTTTGCCATCCGAGATTGGAACATTCCTGCAATTACAACTCTACAACTGATGATGTTATCTAGTTGGATCACGAAACAATCAAGCTCAGAGCCCCCAAGGACCCCACTAAATTAGTTCTTCCCTGAAACAAACTCAGGGTATAAACTGAATGTGACTCAGAGCAACCCTATGGATGTGCATTTACACATATGTATTTCAAAAAAACGACACAACTGATAATACAGGTAGCCCTCCACTTACAACAGTTCACTTTACAATGGCACTGATAAAAGTGACTTATGACCATTTTTCACACTTACGAACATGTAGTATGTCGCCAGGAAGAAAGGGGTGGAAGGTTATTATTTTATTATATTATTATTTTAAATGTCTTTTATAGAGTGTTGTTATATGTTCGTAAGCTGCCTTTAGTCGCCATGCGCCTGTAGGCTGCAATATACATTTTTCTAAATTATAATCTTCTACCTATATAAAAGCGAAAGGCCACTCACGCATCATCACAAAATCTCCAGAACCATAAAGTCTACAAACTTGAAATTTGGCCCATATGTTCCTCTTGGCTTCTAGGGGTCCAGTAAGAAAAGATTTTTCCAAATGACCATCAGAGCATTAGTATTTATTCCTATATTATTATTATTATTGTTGTTGTTTTGTTGTTGTTGTTATTATTATTGTTACTGTTATTATTATTATTAAGCTCTGATGGTAAGTTCTACTCCCTCTCCGCACCTGAAAAGAAATCTCTTCCAAATTTAGAAAACACAAGCAGAGGAGAGGAGGTTCACTTTTGGTTTCATAGCACCAAGCAGCTTTAGTACAGAATGGTTGAGCTAATCCACCCCGGGGCTCCCTGCTGTCTCTCACACAGCAAATACTGTTTAAGTTTCCAAACAGCCCTCAACACTGACAGGACATTCACCAGATGAATATACCGATGGATGCTGGTAGGCAGAGGCAGAATTTTTTCCTCCTTATTTTCCTCCCCATAAACCAAGCCCAACCACATAGTTTCATAACGAAGCACGTGTATCCAGGTAGTAATAAATAAAATAAGGATGACGGTCCCGTCATTCCCCAGTGTCGCGTGATTTACATTCGGACGCTTGACAACTGACGGTCGAGGAGTCACACGAACCCCTTTTTGCGACCTTCGGACAAGCAAAGTCGATGGGGGAAGCCAGATTCCCTTAACAAACCAGGTTACTAATTTAACAACAGCAGGGGTTCACTTAACAACGGAGGCAAACTCCCTTGACAAAAAAATTCTCACTTAACATTAGCTCAATTTTGGTTGTAAGTTGAGGACTACCTACTTACAGAGAATAGGAATCACAATATTTGGGTAAGAGGCTTTATCATTACAGGCTGGGGAGAAGCTATTTCTATTTATTTTATTTTCCCTTCCCTTATTTCTCCCGGCTCCTCTTCAGGGATCAGGTGTGCCTGCTTCTTCCCCCCGCCCCCTTTTTCTTCTCCTACCTCTTTTGTTCTTTGTGCCATGTTTCTTAGCCGACTGAAGTTCCTGCTGGATCTTCTCTTCCAGGAATTCCTGCTTCTTGACCAGGATGGTTTCTGTCTCGTGCAGCTTCTGGATGGCCTCCTGCGGAGTGGGGGCCTTGGCCTTCTTACCTGGAGAACCGGAGAAGGGAGGAGTGTGTGTGTGTGTGTGTGTGTGTGTGTGTGTATCACATCAAGGAAATTTGACCAGGGGCGCACCATTTCAAGAGAACGGCCTTGTTCAAAAATGGTGGCCCCATCATCCCTGTTGACTTGGGGGTTCCGTCATCCCCATTGGGTTGGGGTCCCATCATCCCCATTGGGTTGGGGGTCCCATCATCCTTATTTGGATTGGGGGTCCCATCAACCCCATTGAGTTAGGGGTTCCATTACCCCTACTGGGTTGGGTGAGCCATCCTCCCCGTTGGGTTCATCCTTCCTTCATCCTGATGCAAGCTCCAACCCAATGCATTAGTGGAATAGACCATTTTTTTGGGGGGGGGCGCGGTGTGGTGGTGAATGCATTGTTAACCTTAAGCTTTCCATAAAATTCACTCCAGCTTAAAAAAAAAGGTAGTGTAAAAAATTAAAAGAAAAAAGCAGAATTTGTAAAAGGGCCTATCAAATCTCACATGCAAATCTTCCCCATCCATCTTCTTCACACACCCCTCCCCAAAAAATGAGCAGACCCTTGCCTGTATGAGTGGGGGGGGCAATGCACCCCTTCACCCAGCCCTGGGGAGCATGAGCAATTAAAACCATCCAGGGTCCAAGCCACATTTCTTATAAATAAGGCCCCCTTTTTAGGAGAAAAAAACAGTACCCCCCCTATTTCTCTCTCATCTATTCATCCTTTCTTTCCTTCCTCTTTTTCTCCTTCTACCCTCCCCCCTCGCGCCACTGGTTACTCCCAAGTCTCGGGATCCCCTATGGACTTCGGGCGATACCAACTCTCCGTCGGGGTGGAACATTGGAATTAGGAGTCTCACCTTTCCCAAACAGCTTCCCGAAACCACTCATCTCGCCTGGTGGGAAATTCACTGGGTTTCCTCTTCCGGCTTCACCCACTTACAAGCCTTGCCCCGCCCCGTCACGTGCCAAGAGGGTGGAAACAGACTAAAGGGATGGAGGGTTTTGCGTATGCGCTTATAAACTACTGGCTCTCGAGCGAAGCAAGAGTAGGAGAGGGATACCCAAAGAGGGAAAGCTGGGGTTATTGGACGGCCTTAATTCGCACCGTGGGCTACATTAAAACATTTAAGTCAAGGAATTAATAAATTAAAAGCAAAGGAACAAGCTCCCTTTTGGCTAGAGAGTTCATTAGGTCCTCAAAAAAAAAAAAAAACCTCTAGAACTAAGTCTAAACGGAACCGGAAATATGGATAAAGCGAAACTCAGCTTTTTTTCCCTTTGAGGCCAGCATGTGATGACAGTATTGTGTGTGTAGGGAGGGGAGGAAGATTTGGTAGAGCCGATTAATCATGTGCTTTGTGACGTCACTTCCCCGCCCTTCTCTGTCTCTTAAAGGAACCGTAACACCCCCTCCCCCAAATCTTTTCCAGGCCTTAAAGGGGCTGCACCCTTTAATCTACTCAAATTCATTTTTCTGAAATGGTATAGGGTTGGGGGGGTGGACTAGAAGACCTCCAAGGTCCCTTCCAGTTCTGGTATTCTGTTACTCGTTTCTTTCCCAGATCCTGCATAGGTAGTTCTCAACTTACAACCAATCGTTTAGGGACCATTTGAAGTCACAATGGCACTGACAAAAATGGATTGATGGCAGTTTTTCACACAACTGCCACAGCATCCCTGCCGCCACATGATCCAAATTCAAACACTTTGACAACTTGACTCGTATTTATAACGGTCGCAGTGCTGGGGAGGGGTCAGGCTATCTACTTCAGTGACCTTCCGATAAGCAAAGTCAATGGAGAAGTCAGATTCGCTTAACAACTGGCTTACTCAGTTAACAACTGCAGTGATTCACTTTAACGACCGTAGCAAGAAAGGTCCTCAAATGGGACAAAAGTCACTTAAATGTCTCTTTTAGCACCAGAAATTTTTGGCTCAATTGTGGTCGTAAAGGGCTTTCAGCGAGAAGGCCTTTGCAAACTATGGATTGGTTTTAGCCAGAATATCAATCAGAATAGAGCTGGAAGGAACCTTGGAGGTCCTCTAGACCAACCCCCCTGTGCATCAACAGGAGATCCTATAACCATTTCAGGCAAATGGTTGTCCAGTCTCTTCTTAAAAACCTCCAGTGATGAAGGACCCACAACTTGGGTTAGGGTTGTCTTGGCTGTCCAATCCCTTCCAGTGATGGAGCAAATACAACTTCTGGTGGCAGGCTGTTCCACTGGCTAATTGATGGGAAGTTTCTCCTTAGTTCCAGGTTGTTTCTCTCCTTGATTAGCTTCCAACCATTGTTTCTTGTCTTCTGGTGCTTTGGAAGATAAATTGACTCCCTCCTCTTTGTGGCAGCCCCTCAAATACTGGAACACTGCTATCACATCCCCCCAGTCCTTTTTTCTAGGCTGGCCACCCCCAATTCCTGCAACCATTCTTCATAGGTTTTAGCCTCCAGGCCTTTAATCCTCTTAGTTGCTCTTCTCTGCATTTTTTCCAAAGTCTGAATATATTTTTTGAAATGTGGTGACCAAAATTGGATGCACTATTCCAGGTGTGGCCTTACTAAGGCTTTATAAAGGGCAGGGGTAGGATTCAAATTTCTTAACAACCAGTTTTGTGGGCATGGCCCAATTTGTGGGTGTGGCTTGGTGGACACGTGATTGGGGGCATGTGGCTTGCTGACTGGGGTGTGTGTGACTTGGTGTTCATGTGACTGAGAGGGTGTGGCTTATACATAAATATTGTAAATATGTATATATATAATGTTTTCTTAAGTTTTCGCGGGTACTTAGATGTATGGCATTCAGATTTGTTCGGGTATTTTCCCACATCATTATAGTTGTGCTTTTAAAGTTGTAGCAACGTTTTGGCAGAATCTCATCTGCCATCATCAGGCTTCTGCGTATGTATGTATGTATGTATGTGTATGTATATATATATATATACATATGTGTGTGTGTGTGTGTGTGTGTGTGTGTGTGTATCTTTGGTTGTTCGGGTTTTCTCCCGCGTAAGATTCAAAGTATCTAGGCAACGTTTCGATGAAGTCTCATTCATCATCATCAGGCCTCTGTCTTCGGCTCTTGCTTCTCAGAGTGATGTGAGATTGCAGCTGCTTGAAGAAGCTAAGAGAAGAGAAGCACAGAGAATACCAGAACTATCGCCAAAACCGAACACTTCAACAGCAGAATAATCAGAGAAGCCATAGAAATAGAAAAATGCCCACACAGCATGAACAAACGAGATGACACCTCCCGCCTTCCAGCCATTTGGAAACCCGCCCTCATGAACAGACGAGTACCTAACATGAAGAATGACACCAGACCCACACCCATGAGAGCCACACAAGATGCCACCACCACACTTCCATGTAGAAAACAGACTCACACCCACTCAGAAGATGAGACACGACCATGGACCAGAAGCTACACTGCAACCTCATCACTGCCCACTTCAAACCCCTCCGAGCCATACATGAAGCAGGCCGACACCCACTATGGAGATGCAGCATGACCACGAACTCGAAGCCGGGCAGCAGGAAATCCAGCCAATCAGAACACGGCCAACCCCCCAACCAATCAAAACACAGCCAGGCCCCCTACCAATGAGAAGACACCCCACCCAATCAGAACACAGCCAAGCCCCACCCAATCAAGTCCCACCCCCACTGGCAGTTGGAAGGAAGAAGCAGCTGCAATCTCACATCACTCTGAGAAGCACAGAGCCGAAGACAGAAGCCTGAAGATGATGAATGAGACTTCATCGAAACGTTGCCTAGATACTTTGAATCTTACGCGGGGAAAACCCAACAACCAAAGATCCACATACAAATACCCGCGAGAACCTCAGAAAAAAAAATATATATATATATATATATACACACACACACACACACATACACATATACATACACACATATGAGCAACTATTACCCAAAATAAGGCAAAGCAGACTGAGTTGCTTGCAGAATCATAGATTCACTCAGAGATCTACCTTTCTGCAATCTGCTGCCTGAGTCTGCACTGAAAAATAGAAGTCCTAAGGAAGGTCCAGCTCTGCTCTCAGGCCAGTTCTCCCCCACCCCCACAATCCCCTGAATACCACCCCTGACTGAGCCTCAGGGAAGCCTCCTGGGCGAAGGCAAAGCAGTACAACAGCGATTTAGATTATCTAGAAAGCAGAAATCTGACAGGAGGGGGGACAGGCCAGTCAGTGGCACAATTTGCCGGTTCTCCGAACTACACAGAATCGTAACAACTGGTTCTATAGAGCTGGTCCGAACTGGTAGAGTCCCACCCCTGATAAAGGGGTATTATTATTTTGATTCTATGCCTTGCCAAGGGTCCCAATTCTGATCACGTGACCACGGGGAGGCTGGAACACTCCTAAGTGTAAAAAAAAATGAGCATAAGTCACTTTTCTCAGCGTCGTCAGAAATTTGAATGGTCACTGAACAAATGGGTGTAAGTCGAGGACTATAGCTGGCTAGGGAATTCTGGGAATTGAAATCCACACACCTTCAAGCTGCCAAAGTTGAGAAACAATGGTATATGTGAAACCAAGAGCATTGGTAGAAACGATAAAGAAAAAAGAAGATAAAGGTGTTTTTGGGACTCTTTAGCTGTTTTTATTATCTTTCGGAGGTCAGGTGATGCAATCCGGGGTGACTAAAACCATCCTTTAAACCTGATCAATTGTCCCCAGTCCTTGCGCTAAATGGAAAAATAGATTTTTTTCCCCAGTTTTTATTGGGATGGAAGTCACAAACACGAATGCTTTGCTGGTCTAATGCAAGGATTTTCCCCAACCTGGCCCCTTTAAGATGTGTGGACTTCAACTTCCAGAATTCCGTGCTGTCTGGGGAATTCTGGGAGTTGAAGTCCACATGTCTTAAAGGGGCCCTGTTTGGAAAATCTCGGGTCTTTTGTAGTCACAGGACGGAAAAACTCTTTTTAAGGATAAAACTGGTAGAAGACGCTGCACCACGTAAGTAGGTAGCGTCCATAATCCCCAGCCGATATTTTCCATGAGAGGAACCGAAGGAGATCCAGGTTTAAACTTTGTTGGCAGGAAGAGAGTTTGAACATCGTGCGAAGCTCTCTAAGCCTTCTTTGAGGAGAGAAAGAGTCATGCCTCTTGGGACAGGAACGCACACAACTCCTAAGAAAAAACAACAGGAAAACGTTATCACTCCCTATCAATTTAGCTTTCTTTAACCTCCTCACAAGGAACAGAGGCCACTGGTTTCAAACCTGCGGTTTTCTTTACAGGTAGTCCCCGACTTACGACTGCCAGAGGGACCGGGGAATTCGTTGTTTAAAAGGCATGGTCTGTCAATGAGGCATTCACATGACCGCGCCTGATTTTGCAACTTTTTTGCAGCGGTCGTTATGAGAGATATCATGAGAGCTCGACTTGCCATATCCCTCAAGCTTCCCCGGTAACTTGGTTTGTTGGAAGCTGGCTGGGAAGGTGGCGAATGGCGATTGACTGTGTGGGACACGGTGAGCATTGTTTGTACACAACGTTCGCCAAGTGCTTCGATCACCATTTATGGGGCTGCAGCAGTGTTGAGACCGTTGTAAGCGTGAGGAACGGCGGTAAGTTACTTATTTCGAGACTGTGGTTCCTTTGAAGAGTTGATCAAGTAAAGGGGTGTGGGGGGTGAGGACTAGCCTCACCTGGAGATCTTAGAATCATACGGTAGTTCCCCTATATTAGCTCAGACACCAACCTTCCCTTTGGGTATCACAATATTTATATTCATTTAGAACATTTTGATCCCACTTTTATTACTCTAGAAGTAACCAAAGGTGGCAAATGTGACTGATATTCATTCCTCCTATTTTCCCCACAACAACAACCCTGTGAGGTGGGTTGGCCTGAGAGAGAGGGATTGGCCCGAAGACACCCATCCCACTTTCACAGCTGAGGCGGGACAAGAACTCCCTATCTCCTGGTGATTGGCCCAAAGTCACCCACCTGCCTTTCATACTTAAGGTGGGACTAGAACTCCTGTCTCCTGGTGATTGGCCCAGTGTCACCCAGCTGCATTTCATACTTAAGGTAGGACTAGAACTCCTGTCTCCTGGTGATTGGCCCAATGTCACCCAGCTGCCTTTCATACTTAAGGTAGGACTAGAACTCCTGTCTCCTGGTGATTGGCCCAATGTCACCCAGCTGCATTTCATGCTTAAGGCGGGACTAGAACTCCTGTCTCCTGGTGATTGGCCCGGTCACCAAGCTGCCTTTCATGCTTAAGGCGGGACTAGAACTCCTGTCTCCTCGTGATTGGCCCAATGTCACCCAGCTGCATTTCATGCTTAAGGCGGACTAGAACTCCTGTCTCCTCGTGATTGGCCCAAAGTGATCCAGCTGCCTTTCATGCTTAAGGTGGGACTGGAACTCATGTCTTCTAATGATTGGCCCAAAGTCATCCAGCTGCCTTTCATGCTTAAGGTGGGACTGGAACTCCTGTCTCCTGGTGATTGGCCCAATGTCACCCAGCTGCCTTTCATACTTAAGGTAGGACTAGAACTCCTGTCTCCTGGTGATTGGCCCAATGTCACCCAGCTGCATTTCATGCTTAAGGCGGGACTAGAACTCCTGTCTCCTGGTGATTGGCCCGGTCACCAAGCTGCCTTTCATGCTTAAGGCGGGACTAGAACTCCTGTCTCCTCGTGATTGGCCCAATGTCACCCAGCTGCATTTCATGCTTAAGGCGGGACTAGAACTCATGTCTTCTAATGATTGGCCCAAAGTCATCCAGCTGCCTTTCATACTTAAGGTGGGAATAGAACTCCTGTCTCCCCCCAGTGATTGGCCCAATGTCACCCAGCTGCCTTTCATGCTTAGGGCGGGACTAGAAAACTTGTCTCCTAGTGATTGGCCCAGACACCAAGCTGCCCGTCATTCTTAAGGCGGGACTAGAACTCCTGGCTCCTCGTGATTGGCCCAATGTCACCCAGCTGCATTTCATGCTTAAGGCGGGACTAGAACTCCTGTCTCCTCGTGATTGGCCCAAAGTGATCCAGCTGCCTTTCATGCTTAAGGTGGGACTGGAACTCCTGTCTCCTAGTGATTGGCCCAGTCACGCAGCTGCCTTTCATGCTTAGGGCGGGACTGGAATTCATGTCTTCTAATGATTGGCCCAAAGTCATCCAGCTGCCTTTCATGCTTAAGGTGGGAATAGAACTCCTGTCTCCCCACAGTGATTGGCCCAATGTCACCCAGCTGCCTTACATGCTTAGGGCGGGACTAGAAAACCTGTCTCCTAGTGATTGGCCCAGACACCAAGCTGCCCGTCATTCTTAAGGCGGGACTAGAACTCCTGGCTCCTCGTGATTGGCCCAATGTCACCCAGCTGCATTTCATGCTTAAGGCGGGACTAGAACTCCTGCCTCCTCGTGATTGGCCCGAAGTGATCCAGCTGCCTTTCATGCTTAAGGTGGGACTGGAACTCCTGTCTCCTTGTGATTGGCCCAGACACCAAGCTGCCCGTCATTCTTAAGGCGGGACTAGAACTCCTGGCTCCTCGTGATTGGCCCAATGTCACCCAGCTGCATTTCATGCTTAAGGCGGGACTAGAACTCCTGCCTCCTCGTGATTGGCCCGAAGTGATCCAGCTGCCTTTCATGCTTAAGGTGGGACTGGAACTCCTGTCTCCTTGTGATTGGCCCAGACACCAAGCTGCCCGTCATTCTTAAGGCGGGACTAGAACTCCTGGCTCCTAGTGATTGGCCCAATGTCACCCAGCTGCATTTCATGCTTAAGGCGGGACTAGAACTCCTGTCTCCTAGTGATTGGCCTAAAGTCACCCACCTGCCCTTCATGCTTAAGGCAGGACTAGAACTCCTGGCTCCTAGTGATTGGCCCAATGTCACCCAGCTGCCTTTCATGCTTAAGGCGGGACTAGAACTCCTGTCTCCTAGTGATTGGCCCAGTCACGCAGCTGCCTTTCATGCTTAGGGCGGGACTAGAACTCCTGGCTCCTAGTGATTGGCCCAATGTCACCCAGCTGCATTTCATGCTTAAGGCGGGACTAGAACTCCTGTCTCCTAGTGATTGGCCTAAAGTCACCCAGCTGCCCTTCATGCTTAAGGCGGGACTAGAACTCCTGTCTCCTAGTGATTGGCCCAGTCACGCAGCTGCCTTTCATGCTTAGGGCGGGACTAGAACTCCTGTCTCCTAGTGATTGGCCCAATGTCACCCAGCTGCCTTTCATGCTTAAGGCGGGTCTAGAACTCACCAGCCTAACTTTGCCAGTTGCAAGGATTGGTTTACTAGGCTGAAGAAAATTATCTTGATTCGGTGTGTCCTATGAACAGGGACAGTCAACTCTCATTTTAGTTACCCTGTTTCACACATGGATCTAGAACAATTAAGCCGAGGGGTTGCTTCAAGAATTGAAGGTTCTAGAGTCCGATCATGCACCTATCTTTTAAGGATACCTAGCGTGCCGACGTCATGAATATTCCGGCTTTCGTCATCAAAGAACAGCATTCGATGAAACGGGATTCCACTCTGTTGATTCAACCTGGAGAGGACACAAGGGGAGCATGGAATGGAGAATTATAGGTCCGGAAGGGACTTCTGAGGTGTTCTTGTCTGACACCCCCACCACCCTCTGAACACAGGAGACCTTACACAAACCTGGTTAAATGTTTGCCCACCCAGCTCCATTTAGTTGACCAGAGTCCACCCCGCAAGGGATGATTGATTTTATTTATTCTATTTATTTGTTGGTTCGTCAAAATAGCAGGTATAAGTATGAAAATAAACATGAACAAATGAAGTAAATACAAATAAATCGGGACAATAAAACAGGGACGGTAGGCACAATATATAAATTACTTTGTGTTGAGAAGAGAGCAGAAGGCGAAATGAGGTGAAGATAGATTTTGGATTTGATATCAGTCTGTTCCCATTTCCCCTTCCACCTCTCCCAAATCCAGGGATAAACAAAGACTCCCAAGTTTTTGTTTTTACCTTTGGAAATGGGTGGTTTTACTGCCAGGGTAAATTTCAGTGTAGCGAAAGTAGCGATTTAAGCCGAAAAGATCTAACAGTTGTCTGGCTCCTTGGATCTCGCCTGTCCTGGGAGGGGAAAGATCAGATGCTTGAGATGTGATCCCACAACAGGGACCAATTTTTATCCCAAATAGGATACGTTCACACAACATGCTTAACTCAGTTTGCTAAAGGAAGCCTGTTTCTTTTTGGAATCCCCACCAGGTACAGAAACGTGCCCTTCAACAAACAAACTGGGATTGTCAGAAAGCTGTTCTCCGAATACTAGCTGAGATCGTCCTAAACTGGGATAGTGTGTTATCTGAATGCGAGCCCTATCAAATGATGGTGTAAGACAGTCCACAACCTTGGCTATTTTAAGACCCAGGGGCTTCAATTCCCAGAATTCCCCAGCCATTTGCTTTTTGTAGCTTCTGGCCAGCACTTTAGCTTACAGGCCACCAAGTATTTAAATATATTTTTAATTAATATCAATAATTAATATCTTCTTTTAATGACCCCATAATCCCTTGTAGGATGGAGTCTAGCCAAATGAATGGAACTGAATGTTTACTGTCCGGATGCCCTTCCTGTTGCCAATAGGGAGTTTAGTTCAGCAAATATATTCTCATTGTGCCCGGAGAAAGAAATATCTGCCTCTACCTAGGATTGAACTCACAGGACCCTGATTGTGAGGCGAGAGCTCCACTCTAGGCTACCGCAAGACCCATTTTTAATTCATATCAATGTAATACAAAAATAAATACTATTCACTTGGAGTGTGTCTTACACTCTTCCTGGCCTTCTAAAATCTTAACATCTGTTCTGATTTCCAGATTTTCAGTTTTCCACTTGTTTCTTTTGCAATTTTATGCCCGTTCTTTGGCGGGCTGCAAAATGTTCCCGCTGGCTCTCTGCCCATGCTCTAAAATGCTTGCCTCATCATGCCAGCATTTATCTAGCGACCGTCTGCGATTTCAGGAATTTAAAATACAGCTAGCCTTCGACTAAAGAGCTCAAATGGGATGGGAATTTCCATTGCTATGGGTTGCTAAGAGAATTGCCACTTGATTCTTTTTTTTTTGCCAAGGTTGTTAAGCGAATCAGTGCCATTAAGTGAATCATGAAGTCGTTAAATGAATCCAACTCCTTTCCCCATTGATGCCTGACCGAAGTCGGCTGGGAGGGTCCCAATTGGTGACAAGATGGCGCTCGAATTTTGATCACATGGCTGCTCAGATGCTGCAATGGTTTTAAGATGAAGGACTAGTCCTTAAGTGGGTTTTTCCAGTGTAGCTGTAACTCCGAATGGTCGGCTAAAGAAGTAGTTGTAACTGGAGGACTCCCTGTGAGCCAGAAAAATACCCAGGGGCTAAGATTCCAAGGAGTCCTTGACTTATGACCACAACTGAGCCGCTGAAGCTTTTATTAAGTGAGTTCTGCCCTGTTTTACCATTTTTCTTGCCATCATCGTTAAGTGAATCCCTGCCGTGGATATGTTAGTCACACGGTTGTTAAGTGAGTCCAGCTTCCCCATTGACTTCGCTGGTCGGAAGTAGCAAAAGGGGATTATATGACCCCGATGCTGTGACCATCGTAAATACGAGTCAAGCTGCCAAGCGTCGGAATGCCACAGAGGGCGTTAAGTGTGAAAAAATGGTCTCAAGGCACTGATTTCAATGCCACTATAGTTCCGAACGGCCACTAAACAAACCGTTGTAAGTCGAGGACTACTTGTATGTGGTTTATTCACCACAGTGGTGGGTGCAAGGACGGGTGGCCTGTATTAGCGGGGAAGGTTTTAAGAGAGCAAGGCCCCGATTTACCGAGAGGCAGCTGCCATGGCGATCCCTTCGCTGTCCAACAGGTGCAGCACTTCTGGCACTTCCGGGTAGAGACGGACAGGCCGTTGATTCTGGTCTTGCACAGACCCATCGCTGGGAAGAATTCAGGCACAAAATGGACTTAGCTTGTTTCCTACCCAAGACCAAAATACTACCCATAGTCCTTAACTTCTGACTATAGTAGGAAGGGTCATTTTCACCGCAGAATTCCCTAGCCAGCATGCATGGACTTTAATTCCCAGAATGCCACAGTCAGTATCGGTGGACTTCGGTGGACTTCAATTCCCAGAATTCCCTAGCAAGCCTAAATGACTTCACTAAATGAAGTCCAGAATTCTCTAGCCAGCATGAATGGACTTCAATTCCCAGAATTCTCTAGCCAGCATGATGGACTTCAACTCCCAGAATTCTCTAGCAAAACTAAATGGACTTCAAAAGCCCAGAATTCTCTAGCCAGCATGAATGGACCAACTCCCAGAATTCTCTAGCCAGCATGAATGGACCAACTCCCAGAATTCTCTAGGCAGCATGATGGACTTCAACTCCCAGAATTCTCTAGCCAGCATGAATGGACTTCAATTCCCAGAATTCTCTAGCCAGCATGAATGGACTTCAATTCGCAGAATTCTCTAGCCAGCATGAATGGACTTCAACTCCCAGAATTCAATAGGTGGACTTTTCAATTTGGCTGATTGAGGAATACTGGGAGTTGAAGTCCATTAGTTCCAAAGTCACTATTATTGAGGAAAAAAAAACTGTTTTAGATACTTTAGAGCCAATTCCTTTTCTCGGTTTTTAAGAAAAGAAAAACGACAATATTTACCGGCCAGAGACCTCTCCCCAATTTTTTCCCCTCACCTATTTTTGTGGAAGGGGGGGTCCACGTGGGTGTCCACCCAAAAAGGCCACAAGGTATAATCTGCAAAAAAATTCAGACAGACTGATTTTTAGGGGGGTTTCCCTCCCCTCAAACGCTGGAGGAAGACCCTCCCTGCCTTCCCCGTCTCCCCCTGCCCTCGACCACCCAGGCCAGTA